>NC_007088.5:166169-238669 GCF_000004695.1 Dictyostelium discoideum AX4
ACATAACTATATTATTGTACTTGTTCATCAATACTTGACTTTTGCCACTGAATTTGTTTCTGGTGAATAGATTGACTAGATGGGATCTGAACTTTTTAGGGCAGTCATTGTTTAACTTGTGGACATAAACAACCATTTTGTGGAATTCTTCATAAGATTTGTAATGTTGATCTTTTTCTGAGTCATCTGTAACCCTTGTAAGATAATTTCTGAGTTCTGGACTGAATAGGAAATTTAATGATGTGATATTATTTGCAAAATGCTCCACAATGAAATCGTTGGCCTTCTTGTAAGTTACACGTTTCCCACCATTTTTATTTTCAGCTTTTTGGCGAATACAATATGAATAGAAAAGAACGTCATCATTGTCTTTGATTAGATCATAGTTTTCTTTAAGAAATGAGCACTCTAGAAATGGTTCAAGTAAACCATCCACTGTGCTTGGGGTTGCGTCAACAAATCCAACCATTCCTTTCTGAGAATTAATATATCTGGTGTTAGTTGCAAATGAAAGTGTGACAGTATCAGTAGTGTTGATGTATATTGGGTACATTGTCATATTTAAAACTGATTGAAGTAAAATGAATAAGTGGAATAGTTGATCCGAATCATCAACTGACAATGATTCATAATTCTCTGCTTTTTCTTGTAGTTTAATGAATTTTGCGATTCTGTAAAATGTAAGTTTGCCAACTTCATATCTTATATTTGGAATTTGGTAATGCAAATAATTATCATTCATTTTTTTATTAATTATTATTTTTATATATTTATTTATTTATTTATTTATTTATTTATTTATTTATTTATTTATTTATTTATTTATTTATTTATTTTATATTTATTATTATAAATTATATTGGATTTTTATTCTTCCATTTCTAAGAATTCCTAATTAAAAAAGGAAAGTATTGATTTTTAATTGAAATTTAAATCAACTCTTCTATTTTACCATAAAAAATTCATATTTACTTTTTTTTTCTTGAATTTTTTTTTATTTTTTTTCTTTCATTTTTTATTTTTTTATTTATTTGTTTTTTTGTTTTTTTTTTTTATATATTTTAATTTCCATTTATTTTTGGATTTAAAAAAAAAAAAAAAGAAAAAAAAAAAAAAAAAAAAAAAAAATAATGAAATTAATTTTAACAATTTGCTTATTATTAATATTCAATTTTTTAATTGGTATTAGTTTTGGAAACCAAATCAAATCAAATCAAATCAAATCAAATCAACCATTGCATCAAATCAAATCAACCATTGCATCAAATCAAATCAAATCAAATCAAATCAAATCAAATCAAATCAAATCAAATCAAATCAAATCAATCTAATATTCAGTGAAATTCAGTATTAATTTGGAAAAATCAGAAAAAAGAGAATGAAAAGTTATTTTTTTGATTTATATCTTCATCTGGAAGGTAAATACATTGAATTATTAAAATTTTGATGATTTCTTTTTCAGTTCTTAATTGTTGTTGTAATTCATTTATATATCTTATTATGAAATAACATGTTTCACATTCCATTGCATCTTGTTGGTTTAAAATTTGTTGTTGTTTGATTTGATTTGATTTGATTTGATTTGATTTGATTTGGTTTGATTTGATGCAATGGTTGAGATCTTGTATCACACAAAAAAAATATTAACAATAACCATGGCATAAATTAATAATAATTGATAGATTAATAATTTTCTTTTCTTATATGTTTAATCCTATAAAACTATTAAACTATTTTTTTGTTTTTTTCGTTTTTTTCATTTTAATTTTTTTTTTTTTAAATAATAAAATTCAACCACATCTTCTTATTAAAAAACTTATTTTTTATTTCAAAAAAAAAAAAAAAAAAAAAAAAAAAAAAAAAATTTACCTTACCAAAAAAATTAAATAAAATAAAATAAAATAAAATAAAATAAAATAAAATAATTTTTATTTTTAAATTCTCCATAGGTTTTTTTTTATTTATTAATTTTTTTTTTTTTTTATTTATTAATTTTTTTTTTTTTTTTTATTTATTTTTTTTTTTTTAATTTTTTTTTTTTTTTTAATTTTTTATATTTCAAAAATGGGGTTTGGTAGTGAAAACAATGATATAAATATTAATTATAATAATAATAATAATAATAATAATTATAATAATAATAACAATATCACAAATGTAAATAATAATAATAATAACAATAACAATAATAATAACAATAATATTCTTTATATAGATGATGAAAACAATGGTTATGATGATGATAATATTATAAATAATAAAATTAAATATTGGCAAGATGAATTCAATAAATTAAAACAAGAATCATATGAAAAAATTAAATCATTACCACCAACAAATAATCATACAAACAATTTTAAAATTAATGATATTAAAGGTGATTTATCAGATTCTTTATTTGATAGATGGTATGAATTTGCAATTCAATATGCTCAATCTATAACAACAACAACAGAAACAACATTATTTGACATTAATAACAATAATAATGATAATAATGAACTAGGTATGTTTTTATTGATATATATATATATATAAATACAAAATAATAATAAAATAAATAAAAAATTTCTTACATATATACATAATTATAATTATATAAATAGAAATTGAAATGATATGTTCAACAAAAGTATTATTAAAGAATATAATTGATATTGATATTATAGCAAATTCATTATTAGATGATAGTGTTTACAGAAAATATTTAGAACAATTTAGAAAGGTTATAACTATTTATAGTAGTAAACCAAAGTTTACAAAATTATTACTATTATCAAAATTTGAAATTAATAATAATCATCATCATCTTATTAAAGATCAATTAAATGAAAGTTTACAACAACTTTTAATAATATTACAAAAAAGAATGATTTCATCAATTGGTAAAAGAATTGAATTATTAAATACAATTAAATCAATAATTGAAATTGGTAATAAACTATTTAAAATCAATAATAATACTGTATTTCCATTTCAAGTTAATACAAATATCTTAGTAACATTTTCAAATTCAACAGAGAATGGAGAAGTATTAAGATCATTAGGATTAGATATTTTAAAATTGTTATTATTAAATGAACAACAACAACAACAAGAAGAAGAAGAACAATTCAAATTAGATATTCTAAGATCAATGTCAATGATTGCATCTGATAATACAACATTGAATTTTATTTGGTCAAATCAAGGTATTAATTATATTGATGTTGTAACAATATTACAAAGTAGAATACCAACATCACAAAAGGAATTAGGTATAAAAATATTATCATCAATTTCAACAAGTATTAAATCCTCAACTATTGATATACTAACAAACTATTGTTCTGATCAATCTGATTATTCAAATTCATCAATAAATAAAATATTACAAACTATATTTGATTTTATTGATTTATTTTCAATTAAAATTCAAACTAAACAATCTCAACAATTATTATTACAAAAATTACAACAACAACAAAAACAAGAAGAAGAAGGACAAACTAAAGAATCAACATTATCAATTTCATTTAAACCAAGTAAATATAATAAAAATATTAATTATTTAAATGAAAAAGTTGATGGTGGTGGTGGTGTTGGTAGTGGTGGTGGTGATGATGATGAAGAAAGCTCAAGTACAAATGAAAAATATCAAGAGATATTAGATTTATTTGAAACTATTGTAAATCAAATACCAAATAATGATATGGTAATTAAAAAGTTAATATCAAGTTGTGGTTGTACTGAAGGTTCATTAAAGATATTATTAAATTGTAGTAAGAAATTTAGTAGAGATATGTGGAGTTCACAATTGTTACCATTGTTATTCAATGAGATTCAGCTAATGAAATTTCAAGGTGTATCAGGTATACAACGTGAGCAATCTGTTATTGATTGTGTTAGAGAATGTGCAAGATTGTTTTATTTAGATTCACCAAAATCATTATCATCAGCTGATAATAGTGATATTGGAAGTAACCATATCGAATCATTGAAATTCGCTCATAATCTATTCTTTACAATCATTGAGGCTATCAGACATGGGTATTACGATACAGAAGGATTTCAAATAGTTTGCTCAATCATCATCCTAAATCATCTACCATCGTCAATCAATTGGTTTCAACAAGTTTTAAACCCATCCACTTGTTATAATTTAAAAACCTCTCGTGCTATATTCGATATTTTCTTACAATTGATGGGATTCTCTGAAGTTGAAAAATCAGTGACTATACAATCATTGAAAATCGATCATATGCATGCGATTTTTCATCAAATGGTTTCAATTTCGAATCCCACAGCTTTCAATTTAATTTCAACTTGTTTAAAATTTAAACCTGCAGTTCAATTCTTATTGGATAATCCAATTTTAACAAATACTCTAATTCAAAGTATTAGAATGTTTATAACAGAGTTGAAAAATGTTCAAAATGAAAATCCTTATGTTAAAAATTGTTTGGAAAGGGAGCAGGCTGAAGCAGTGACTGAAGTAATTAAAAATATATTTCCAATTGTTAATCCATCCGATGCAAATTTCTTATTCTCAATCTCTTTAAACGTTTTATTATTAATTCCATCTGGTACACCTTCAAGTTATGGTGATGAAGAATTAAGTAAATTAATCAATAGAATTCCAATTGGTTCACCTTTATCTCTATTAGATGTTATATCAGGTTTAAAATTATGTGGTACTGAATCAAAGATTGCATTATGTGATTTCTCACCTCAATACTGTTTATTAGATTCTGATGAACAAGTTCGTTCAACTGCTTTAAGAGTTTTATCACGTAGAAATGATTTAATTATTTCTTCTTCAAATAATAATAATAATAATAGTAGTAGTGGTAGTAGTGATAATTTAAATAATATTAGAAATAGTGGTAGTGGTATTATTAATAATAATAATATAAATTTATTAGACTCAATATTTAAAGCAGTAAAAACTAATAGTAAAAGTTCAATTTATGAAATGGAATTATTAATATCAGCATCACCATTAATGCCAATGATTTTTAATGTTGATAAATCTTATACATTACAATGTTTAGATTTATTATATAAAGCAATTAAACAATCATCATTAAGAGATCCACAAAGTAAACCAAATCAAATTGCAACCGATTCTGCTGAATATATTTTAACTCAATTAAAACAATCTGATATTGAACTTTATATTGGTAGTAAATCTTCAACCTTAATATCAATTTGTGTAAAATTAAAAAAATTTAGTAATTCAATTAAATTAATATATAAAGATTTAAAGAAAAATGGTTTCATAAATGATAAAACTGTATTATTGTAAAAATAATAATAATAAATAAATAAATAAATAAATAAATAAATAAATAAATAAATAAATAAATAAATAAATAAATAAATGTAAATTAGATAATAATTTTAAATTTTGATAAATTACAAGTTATTTTTATATCTCTACACCCAAATTATTTACTCAAAACACCAACTAAAAAAAAAAAAAGGATTTATTGAAAGTTAATTTTCATAGAGTTTAAGAAGACATTAATTTTTTTTTTTTTTTTTTTTTTAAATAAATATTTATTTTATTTATTTATATTATGGGATTAATGAAAAAAATAATGTAAAAAATAATTTGAAATTGAATAATTAATTAGATGGTGTTGGAATTAAAGTACAATAACCACTTTTAGCACACAAGGAATTTGAATCACAGTTAATTGTTGAATTACATTTGTTATTTACACATACATCGGTTGTACATGGTAAACTATCATTACAATCTGCATTTGTTGTACATGATTTGATATTATTTTGAGCTTGATTAATTGTGTAATAACAACCAAAAATTGACATACAATTATCAGTGGTAGTGGCTAATCCATCAGTACAATTAGTGGCAGTTCTAACACAACCAGTGGTGGAATTACAATATTCAGTTGTACATTTATTATTATCATCACAGGTGGTACTACCGAATTTACAAGCCAAAGTTTCATAATCACAACTTACACTACCACATTTAGAATATTGTGGTGATAATTTACAATTGGCAACACAAGCTTTATAAGTTCCAGTTGATTCACAATCAATATTTTGATTATAAATACTATAACAACCACCATATATAAATGATTCTGTTGTACAATCATTATTATCACTTGGACAATCTTGACAATTTGAAAATGTTGATAAAATTGAAATAATAATAAAAGTAGATAAAATTAATCTATTCATTTTTTTTTTTTTTTTGAAAGTTTTTGTTAAATTTATAATAAATATAAAGAATGAATAAATAAATAATTAAATAAATAATAAAATTTATAATAAATTAATAAATTAATAAATAAATTGTTAATTGATTTGTTTTGATTTAATGAAAAATAAAAATTAAAATGATTTCTTTTTATAGTTAAAAAAATTAATTAAAAAAATAAAAAATAATTTTAAAAATTATTAATAATAAATAAAATTTATTAAAACAATATAAAATAAAAATAAAAATAATTTGAAATAATTAAATTTCCCTTTTTGGATGGTACTTTAATATAAGTTGCCCCAAATTACAACACCTTTATTTAAGTTTTTTGTGTTTTCTTTTAATTCGCACATGATTGAATTTTTTTTTTCCAATCAATAATAATTATCTTCATTGAAATGACCAATAATAAAAAAAAATAAAAAAAAAATCCTTTTTTGGTACTCTCCTATAAAATTAGCATACATAAAATTTATTATGGTGTAATTATTATTATTATTATTTTTATTATTTTTATTTTTTCAAAATTTTATAATAAAAAATTTGATCTATAATCTAAAATAAATAAAATTACCATTTTCAATTTGGTGTATTGTTAGTGTTTACTTATTTTAATGTTTATTAATTATTTATTGAAAAGCGATAACTTCAATCACCACATATCTCCATATACAATCACCTATATGTTCTAATTAATTAAAAAAAAAAAAAAAAAACAAAAAAAAACTATTTAAAATTTTAAAAAAGGTTGAGATTGTTTGCCAAAGGTGGTCCAAATATTGTATGTTTTTCTTTTAATAATAAGAATAACAATTCTTTTTATTATAATTTTTTTTATATATTGAAAAAAAAAACAAATGATTATATTAATATTCTCAACACAAAAAGGTATTCAACCATTTAAACTTTTATTATAAACCGATTGTTTGAATTTTTTTTTTTTTTTTTTTATTAAGAAAATATATAAAAAAAAATAATCACAATTGAATAAGATAATAAACCCATTATTTAAGTCAAACTCTTTTTTTTTAAAAAAAATAATATATTAAAATAAAAAATAATAATAAATAAAAAGAAGAGAAATTATTTGGTGAGTTTATTATTATTTTTTATTTTTAGGTTCGTTTAATCTATTAATATGTGATTGTTTTTTTTTTTTTTTGTGAATTAAAAATTGGTCAACAAAAAAAAAAACAACAAACCCTGTTTTTTTATCACATCATTTCATTTTAAATCCTATCTATTTTTTTTTTTTTTTTTTTTTTTTTTTTTTTTTTTTTTTCCAATCCATTTTTTATAAAAAAAAATTGTGGTTATTAAATGATAGTTACTTATTTTTTAAAAAAAAAATTAAAAAAAAGAAAAAAATAATAAACCATTTTTCCAAATTTTGAAAATGTGGGGGAAATCTGTGGTGATGTTTATTTTTTAATGGTGTAGGTTTTTTTTTTTTTTTTTTTTATAATCTAGACGATATCTTCTAACCATATATGTTACTCATATACAAACTCATAAAAATTATGATAAAAAGACATAAAGTGGAATCTTAAAAATGATCATAGATTATTTTTTTTTTTTTTTTTTTATTTTAATTTATATTTTTTTGAATTTAAAAAAAAACACTTAATAAACCTTGGTGTGATTTTCACTTTTTTTTTATTTTATTTTAAAAAAAAAAGATTGGAAAAATATTAATGGGTTTCCATTGGTGATAATTTTCTTTTCTTTTTTTTTTTTTAAAAAGATATTTTAATTATAATATTACTATTATTATTTTACATAATATCTTTGGAAATTTTTTAAAAATAATTAAAAAAAAAAAAAAACAATATCTTCATTAAAAAAAAAAAAATCCAATCCAAATATCAACAAATAAATTATTACAAGTTACTAGTTTTTTTTTTTTTTTTAATTATTTATTTTTTATTTTTTTTTTTATTTTTTTATTTTTTTTTTTACTTGTATATATGTATGTTATTTTTAATTTTTTTTTTTTTTTTTTTTTTTTTTTTTAATACTTAAATTATTTCTTTTGTTTTTTTTTCATTGGTTGAGAATCTTCTTTTGTTGATTTCTTTTCAGTTGATTTCTTATCAGTTGACTTTTTATCTGTTGATTTTTTATCTGTTGATTTTTTATCTGTTGATTTTTTATCTGTTGATTTATTATCAGTTGATTTTTTAGTTGTATCTTTTTTGTTATTATTATCATTTGATTTTTTATCTGAATCTTTTTTATTTTTTTTTGATTTTTCATCAACATCTTGGAAAATTTCATCAACAACTTCCATATCATCTTCAACCTTTTTCTTTGGTTTACTTTTATTTTTATTATCAATTTTTGAATCTGTTGATTTATTTTTTCTATCTTGTTTTGATTGTTCAATTCTTTCAATGATTTCCTGTTTTGATTTCTCTTTATTTGATTGTCTCTCTTTTTGTTGAGTTTCTTTCTTTTGTTGTTTTTCTAATTTCTTTTGTTTTTCAGATTCAAAGATTTCATTATTTTCCAAACCAAGTGATAAAAGAATCTTTTTGGAGGTATCTTTAATATTTTGTTTATTATTGAGTTTATAAAGACGACATAATGTTGATTCTAATAATTTACAAGATTCTGAACCCAATTTATTTGATAAACTGGTACTATCACCACTATTTGATGATTTAATAATTTGTAAACATGAGAAAATAATTTGATTGATAATATTTAAATGATCAAAAATTGAATTTGGTTTCAATTGTTTTTCTTTACCATTTAATGAATTACAAAGAGTAGTTAAAATATCGGAAGCATTATTTAAGAGATTCTTACCACTTGTACCATAAGAATCTTTTCTCTTTACAATGGATGATAAAACATCTAAAATCTTCTTTGAATTATAATCATTTTGAGGTGATTCAATGATAGTTGTAACCTTTTTAATTGATGCCCAAATTACAGTTGGGAATCTTTGAGCAAACTCTGTAAAGAATCTTGATGGTACGATATTATTACGATCTAATAAACATTCAATAATTGAATCTAATTTAGTTGAAAATAATTTAATATCTAATGAACCATATTCTGAAGGTGTTGGTTGTTCAACAACAACATTGTTGTTTGTAGTTGATTTAGTTGATTTAGTTGATTTCTTTGATGGAGTTTGTTGAACAGCAACAGTGGCAACTGGTGGTTTAATTGATAATAAAACTCTAACAATCATATAAATTGCATGACCAGATAAAATATAAGCAGAGGAATTATTATTTTGTTGTTCTTTATCTTTTGAAGAACCAGTATGTTTTGAAGAGAGAATTGTATCGAATAAGGATGATAATAATTGATTCAATTCTTGAACATTTACAGATTTATCAGTAGTTGTACGAATTTGTGAGAATTTATTCTTAAATAAACTAATGAAACGATTAGAGATTGATGGTTCATCAAAGGAGGTTGCTTCAATCATTAATGGAATCATCTTAAAGATGTATTCATTTGGATTTGTAATGAATTTCTTTACATAAGATTCTAATAAATCGATTAAACGTGATTTCAAATTAATAGTTTGAGTTTTAATATCTTGATAATTACTCTTCTTTTCTTTTTTACTCTTAAAAACTTCTTTCAAATAATTATCCATCATTTTAGCTTCTTCTTCAGTTGGTTCAAGTAAATCTTCATCTTCATCATCTTCATCTAATAATAAATGTTTACCCATTGTTTGTTTTAATCTTGCAACTAATTCTGGATTAACTGAATTATCATCATCAGAATCTTCTTCTTCTTCTTCTTCCTCTTCTTCTTCCTCCTCTTCATCATCTTCTTCATCTTCATCGTCTGAATTTTCTTTTGATTGTTTTAATTCTTCAGGTGAAATTGGTTTAAATTCATCATCATCTTCATTATCTTCGTCATCATCACCATTACCATCTAAACCATTAAATAATTCATCAGTTGGTGCTTTAATCATTGTAAGAATATGTTCGAGTACTTGGAAAGAGATATTATCAGCAAAGATTGAAAATATTTGTTTAATAATTGTACGTAAGATATGAATTGGTTTATCTAATAATGAGATTAAAACATCTAAAAGTACCATAAATGGTTGAGGTTTATCTTGTTCTGGTGCTGATCTTTTTTTAGTTGTTGATTTTTGTGGTGGTTGTGGATTTGTTAATTCTTCAAAAGCAGATGTTAAATCTTCAATAATTTCAGAGATTTCTTGTGCATCAGTAAGATAATGTAATGAAACATGAACGAATAATAATTCAAAGCCAACCAATTGATTTAATCTTTTTTCAGCAGATTTTTGTTTTAATTGAATTGATTGAACGATTTTCATAATTCTATCAATTGGTTTAATACCCATTGGTAAAAAGGTTGACAATTGTGGTCTATCTGAATCGGTTGAACCTTTTTTTAATAAATCGTATTGGAAACTTGCCATTTTAGAAGCCCAGAATTCACCATTACTCATTGTACCTTCATATGATGTAGTTTGTTGTTTAGTTGATTCTAAAGTAAGGTATGAAAGTTCCTCTAAAACTGAACAAAATCTAATGAAACATTGATCTCTAATTGATTGAGAAATCTCTGATTTTGGTTTACTTGTGAATAATTCTTCTGTAAAAGTTTTAACTGGAGCAGCAACGACAGCAGCAGTAACTTTCTTTTTACCTTTAGTAACTGGAGTGGCGGTAGCAACGGCAGCAACTGGTTTTGATTCACATGTTAAATAATAAGAATGGAAATAAAGGAATTGTAATAATTCTAATAACATTGGCTCTAATTTAATTAAACTTTCAGTTGGACGTTTAACTAAATCTTTTGAAATGTGACCGATTTGACTTAAAATCCAATGTCTAGATGAATCAATATATTTCTCTGATTTCTCTTCATTATTCATTTCATCAATTACCATATCATCTTCATCTTCATTATTACTATTATTATTACTATTATCATTTGATGATGATGATGATGAAGAAACTACATTAATAAATAATTTATATAATGAATTTAAATAAATTTTAATTGAATCTTCATCTAAATCTTTAACTAATTCATTAATTACATCGACTGAAATTGATTGTTCGAATTTTTGTTTTTGTTGTTGTTGATTTTGTGGATTTTGGTTATGATGATGTGAATTATTTGAAAAGAATAAAATTAATGCTAAACGATGTTGTGATGAAATCTCTGCTGTTCTTGGAATTGATTGGAATGCTAATGAACCAACTTCATGTAATGGACTAGTTGGTTTTAATGATTCACTTAAATTTGCAATAACATTTTCACTAAAAATATCATTAATAATATCTGGATGTACTAATGGTAATAACATTTCAAATAATTGTAATCCTAAATATCTCTTATTCATTGATGTTGTTTTAAATAAATTATCTTTTAAAAAAAAAAAAGAATTAATAAATTTAATTATAAGAAAAAATAATAATAAATAAATAAATAAATAAAAAATTAACAAACTTACCTTCAACTATTAATTTCCAAAATTCTAATAATGTTGCATTTTCTTCATGATCAGCCAATAAAATTTCAAATGTAATTCTCCAAACTTTATGAATTCTTGGATGAGATTTACAAGATTCACTAAAAATATTTTTTAATAAACTTAAATTTGAAATATTTAAAATACTTGGATGTTTCCAACCAACAGTTTGTTTAATTAAATTGAATTTCTAAAAAAATAAAAAAAAATAAAAAAAAGAATTAATAAATATTATTATTATTATTATTTTTTTTTTTTTTTTTTTTTTTATAATTTTATAATTTTATATATATATATATATATAAACTTACTTTAAATTTTTTAGAAATTAATAATAATAATGATAATAAATCTGGTGTATATTCATCTTGAGATTGTGGAATTATTGGTTTAATGAATGGCCAAAGTTTATCAAAATTTGAATCTGATAATTGTTCGAATAAGGAAGATAAGATTTCAAAAGATAATTCAGAATAGATTGATCTCTTTTTTGAAATGTATAATAATTGTTCAACTATACATTCAATCATATTTTCAGATGGCGGACGATTGAAATCGTAATTGATAGATTTTGAAGGTTGATTTTGAATAATTGGTAAACCTTCCAAACGAGATGATCTAATGATTGACATCATACCGAATAAACGACCAAAATGAGATTCCTTCTCTGAAAGATTCTTTCCACTTAAATCCATATGAAAAGCAAGAAAATCGAAAAACCATGGTAATTCAATCACTTGTTTAAAACTATGTAATATCTCTGATAATGCCATTGAAAAACCAATACGTGCTGAATCTCTTGTACTTGCTAAACCAATTACTAATCTCTTTAATGTATAATTTAATTCTGGTGATAAATTATTATTAAAAATTTCAGATTTTTCAATAATTTTTGGAACTAAATAAAAAAATAAATAAAAAATAAAAAAATAAATAAATTAGTATTATTATTTTTTTATTTATTTATTTATTTAAAATTATATTAATAATAATAATTTACCAATTCTTGAAATATCTTTATGATCTTCTGGTTTAAAAACTGATTGAATTTCTTCTAATGTTTGAACTAATGTTGTAATTGATTGTAAACGAGTTTCATTATCCATTGAAGCGATATCATAGAAACATTGTAAAATGGCATCTTTTTTCTTGATCTCAATATTTAATGCATCTAATGGTGTAACAACACCATTATTATTGGTTGTTGTCACTTCTACTGTTGAGGTAGTCATCTCTTTATTTGAATTTTATTATATATAAATAGAGAGGAGTGAGATGAAAACACGCCAAATAATTTAGAAAAAAAAAAAAAAAAAAAAAAAAAAAAAAAAAAAAAATTAAAAAAAAACGAAAGAAACTTTCGGTTTATTCGATAAAAAAAAAAAAAATAAAAAAAAAATAAAAAAAAAAAATAAAAATAAAAATGAAAAAAAAAAAAATAGAAAATAAAAAAAAAAAATAAAAAACAAATAAAAATAATAAAAAATAAATGCATATGCAAAAAAAAAAGACACACCACATTTATTTTTTTGATTTTTTTATTTCTCTATATTTTAAAATACAATTTTATTTTTATTTTTATTTTTACTATTTAATTTACAATTTATAAATTATTTGTTATTTTATTTTATTTTATTTTATTTATTCATCAGATTTAATTATTAAAGTTTCACCAATTTTACTAACACAAAATTCATTTTCTTTTAATCCAAGTTTTTGAGATTCTTTAATTAGTAATTGTGGTGGTTCTAATATTGGTTCTGATGATAATAGATAAGTACCCCAATGAATACCAAAACTCTTTTTTGAGTTTAATTCTTTATGAATTCTAACAGCTTCTTCAACATTGATATGACAAGATCTCATAAATTCTCTATTTAAATCGTATGCACCAATTGCAATTAAACTAAAATCAAATGGACCATAATAATGAGAGATTTGTTTAAATAGTTGATCATGATCCGCTGTATCACCACTAAAATAAAATCTTTTATTCTTTCCAACCACACACCAACTACCCCAAAGATACTTATTACGATCAAACATACCTCTTTGTGATGAATGATTTGCTGGTGTATAAATTAATTTTAAACAATTATCATCATTATCATTATTTTTGGTAGTGGTAGTAGTATTTGTGGTAGTGTGGTGATAATGATTAATTTCATCCCACCAATTTAATTCAGTTACATTTTTAATTGAAGCAGATTGAAACCATACTTTTAAACCTTTTGGTACATAGAAATGACAATTTGGGAAAAGTTTTGAAATTTCAACAACTGCATCATAATCTAAATGATCGTAATGTGCATGACTAATGATTACGAAATCTAATGTCGGTGGTAATTCTTTGATTGAACATGCTGGATCTCTGTATCTGTGTGGTCCAAATGGTAGATTTGGAATTGGTGTACATCTTTTACTCCAAACTGGGTCAGTGATAAATGTAAATCCTTCCATTTGAATTAAACATGTTGAATGTCCAATCCAGGTCGACCTAATTGTAGTCTCTTTATCGTATTCTGAATTTATTAAATTAAAATCTGGTTTTAAAACTGGATGAATCTCTGTTTTTTCATATTCTGTTAATGGTAATATCTTTGGTCTTTTTGTTATATAATTCCATACATCTTTTGGTGATTTCTTTTCTTCATGATTAAAAAAATCTGAAAATGGGTTAATAAATCTACCATCTTCAAATATTGATAATGTTTTCTCCATAATTAATTAAATAAATAAATAAATATTATGTTAAAAATTTATTTTTGTTATTGTTATTGTTTTTAAAAAATTAAAATTAAAATTAAAATTAAAAAAAAAAAATAAATTAAAAAAAAAAAAAAAAAAAATAAAAAATAAAAAAAAAAAAAAAAAAAAAAATTAGATTTGAGATTTGAAATGAATTGCGTGTCTTTTTATTTGTCGACATAAATTAAATTTTTCAAAAAAAAAAAAAAAAAAAAAAAAGAATTATGTCATCAAAAATAACACCCACTTGTTATTATTATTTTAAAAAAAAAAAAAAAGAGAGAAAAAAAAGAAATAATTTGTTTATATCTTCTTACATTTTTTGAATTTACAAAAGGGTGCACTATACTTTTTGAAATTTTTTTTTTTGAAAAATTTTTTAAAAAATTTGTCAATGTTGCTATTTTTAAAAGTCGATCCATTGCCAAAGATATTTTTAATCCCCAAAAAAAAAAGTTTTTTCTGCCTTGATAGGAGGTTTTAAAAAATAAAATAAAAACAATTTTTTTTTTTTTTTTTTTCCACAAAAAAACATAAAAAAAAAAAAAAATAAAAAAAAAAAAATAAAAAAAAAAAAAAATAAAAAAATTGAGAATTATTTACCACCGATAAAAATAAAAAATAAAAAAAATAAAAATAAAAAAAAAATATGGTGGAAATTAAAATTAGAAATGTGAATGAAAATGATATAAAAGAGATTACAAATATTTATAAACATTATGTTTTAAATGAAGTTTGTACATTTGAAGAAGAGGTACCAAGTGAAGAAGAGATGAATAAAAGAAGGTCAATTATTGTTGATAAGAATTTCCCTTACATTGTTGCAACAACAACTACAACCACAACAACAATAATAAAGGATGGAGCAAATGATATCACTAAAGAAATTGTTATCGGATATGCATATGCATCATCATTTAGACCAAGAGCAGCATACAGATTCACAGTTGAGGATAGTATTTATATTGATATTAATTATCAAAAGTTAGGTGTTGGTTCAATATTATTAAAAGAATTAATTTCACAATGTAAAGAAAAAGGTTTTAAAGAAATTATTGCAGTCATTGCTGCTGGTGGACCAAACCAAGTTGGCGGTTCCTCAATTAAATTACATAAAAAATTTGGTTTCGATAATCAACACACTTTAAAGAATGTTGGTTACAAATTTAATCAATTTTTAGATACTGTTTCACTTCAATTATCATTATAATTTATAAAAAAATAATTAAAATAATAAAATTTTAAAAAAAAAAACTTTTTTTTTTTGTGAACAAGCACTTTGGCAAAAAAAAAAAAAAAAAAAAAAAATTTGACCCATAAACCCACACAAACACTAAAATCAAAAAAAAAAAAAAAAGATATAATTTTTATTTTTATTTATTTATTTATTATTTTTTATTTTATTACTATTAAAAAAATGGAATTATTTTTTTAAAGTATGGAATGATATATATTTAAAACAATTAACATGTTGAATTATTTAATTTATATAATGAAATTATAATTGAAAGTAGAAATGAATTATTAAATTTTATAAATAAAGAATATGTTAATTCAATTATATATTGTGGTAGAGGGAAATTATTTAAAATTGATTTCTTTGGGTATAATAATTAGAGAATATTCAATATAAATCAATTAATAATCAAGTACCAAATGGAATCAAACAATTAATATTACCAACTCATGATAATTTTAATTATAATTTATCATTATTACCAATTCAATTACATCAATAATAAATTTAAATTTATATCCAAATATCAATAATTATCAATAATAATAAAAATAATTTACTTTCAATTCCAAATAATATTAAGTCATTAGTTATTTTTGATAATAAAGTTTATAATAGCTATAATTATAATAATAATAATAATAATAGTGAATTAAATTTAATAAATTTAATAAAATATAATTGTAATTTAGAATTTATTAAAGTAACTAATTCATATGGTTATTTTAGAGAATTACAAGTTAATGATTTTACAATGTTTTATAAAATTAAAAGTATTGAATATACCATATTTATTTATTGTGATACTAGTGAAAATCATTCAAATAGATTCAATAGGTTTACCAAATTCAGTTACAGATTTAAACCTCTTTTCATTAATAACTTTAAATGTATGTAAAGTATTATTAATTGATAATAAAGCACCATCTTCAATTTCAATATCATCTGAAATCTCTAAAATTTCTAATGATTTTGGTAAACTACCATTATTATTTTTAATTCTAATTGGTTCACCAATTAACCTTACCATTTAATACTATTTGGAAATAATGGTGATTCATCACCACCACCACCACCACCACCACCAACACCAATATAATTATATTCATAATAATCTTCTTTTATTATATAATTAATCATATTTTTACAATCAATTGATAATTTATTAATTGATGATGGTATTGAAAATTCTTCAAACATTCCATAATAAATTTTATTATTATTATTTCTACTACTATAAAACACTTAAAAAATCATTACCAACATCATTAAAAAGAATTATAATTTATAATAATAATAATAATAATAATAATAATAATAATAATAATAATAATAATAATAATAATAATTCAAGATCTTTTATAGTTGATAATTCAAATTTTAAAAGAATAATTAAACAATTAGAACGACTTCCAAATTCAATAAGAATAATAAATAAAAATAATTAATTTTTTTTTATTTTAAACAAATAATAAAAGATAGGTGTCCCATACCCAATTTAATCAAAAATTTATAAGAAAAAATTAAAAAAATTACAAAAAAAAAAAAAAAAAAAAAAAAAAAAAAAAAAAAAAATAAAATTTTATTTTTTATTTTTTTTATTTTTTTTTTTATTTTTTTTAAATTAAAAAAAGGCAACTTCACAAAATTTTTTTTTTTTTTTTTTTTTTTTAATTTTTTAATTTTTTTTTTTAATATTTTCACATTTATATATACATCAACTTCTACTTTTTTTTTAAATTTTCAAAAAAAAAAACAAAAAAGTAAACAAATAAAAAAACAAATAAACAAAAAAATATGGTAAAGGTAAATGTTAAATGGAATAAAGAGAAATATGAAGTTGATGTTGACCCATCAGAACCAGTTTCAAGTTTTAAAGGTCAATTATATTCATTAACTATGGTTCCAATAGAAAGACAAAAAAGTAATATTTAAATATATATATATATTTTTACTGTTGATAATTTAAAGCTAATTTTTTTTTTTTTTGTGTATTAATAAAATAAAGTTATGGGATTTAAAGGTGGAATTTTAAAAGATGATGCACAATGGAAAGATTTAGATTTAACAGAAGGAAAGAATTTAATGTTAATGGGATCAGCAGTAGAATTAGAGAAACCAGATAAACCAATTGTATTCCTTGAAGATTTACCACCAAGTAAAGCTGCAGCACTTAATAGTTTATTACCAGCTGGTTTAACTAATCTTGGTAATACTTGTTATTTAAATTCAACTTTACAATGTTTAAAAACTGTACCTGAATTATTAACAATTATTAAAAAGTAAGTTTTTTTAAATAAATACATAAATCAATTAAAAATTATAATAATTTATTAATATATTTATTATTATTTATTATTATTTTTACTATTTTTTTAGTTATAAACCAAAAACAAATTCAAGATATTCAAATTTATTAAAAAGTTCACAAGGTTTATTTAATGATTTATCAAGATTACATGAACCAGTAACACCATCAGTATTTTTGAATACATTTAGAATGTGTTTCCCAAGATTTTCAGAAAAGAGTCCAGAAGGATTATATATGCAACAAGATGCAGAGGAGGCTTGGGGTGAATTATTAACAGCCTATGCTCACGAGTTACCATTGGATAATGCAAATGGCACTGATTCACATTCTGCCGATTTGATAAAGAGATCAATGATTGGTAAATTGTTTGGTATTCAAGTGGTTGAGAAATTCACTTGTAAAGATAATCCAGAGGAAGAACCAACCACTAGAGAGGAAACACTTTTAAAATTAGCATGTAATATCACCGTTGAAACAAGTTACCTTTTCGATGGTCTTAAAAAAGGTTTAGAAGAAGAGATTTCAAAAGCTTCACCAACACTTCACAAAGATGCAATCTATACAAAGAAAACTTTAATTAAACAATTACCAAAATATATTATGGTTCAATTTGTTAGATTCCATTGGAAAGATGCAACAAAAACAAAATCAAAAATTGTTAGAGTAATGTTATTTTTCATTTTTATTTTTATTTTTATTTTAATATAACAAGTTTATTAATTTTTTATATTAATTCTAATTTTTATTACTATTATAGGTTGTACAATTCCCATTTACTTTAGATTTATTCGATTTATGTACACCAGAATATAAAGAAAGATTATCACCAAATAGAAAGAGAGTGGAAGATGAATTTAATGCATCACTTGAAAGAAAGAGAAAAGTTATTGGTGGTAGTGGTGATGGTAATGATGAAGATGATAAACAAGTTGAAAAGAAAGCAGCAGTTAATAATGATAATCAACCACAATCTTCAACTTCTTCAAATGATTCAGTTTCTACTACAGGGGCTGCTGTTGATGATGATGTCTTTTTCAAAGAGAATGAAACTGGTAAATATGAATTATGTGCTGTTTTAACTCATCAAGGTAGATATGCTGAATCTGGTCATTATGTTGCTTGGGTTAAGAAATCTGAAAATAAATGGTATAAATTTGATGATCGTGATGTCACAGAACATACAGATGAAGATATTAAAAAACTTTCAGGTGGTGGTGATTTCCATATTTGTTATTTAGCACTTTATAGAACTCTTACCGTAAAACCAAAATCTTCTTCAACAATTACTGAACAAAAATAAAATAAAATTTTTAAAAAGTTCATATTAATAAAAAAAAAAAAAAAAAAAAAAAAAAAAAAAAAAAAAAAAAAAAAAAAAAAAAAATACAATATAATACAATACAATTTATAGTAATTTACATATGGTTTCAATTGGCTTTTATATTTATTAAATAAGTAATTTATAATATCTTGATAATCTGAATAATCTTTGTATACAATTATACCAAACCATTCAACCATATTAGATGCTAATGGTTTGACATATCCATAGGATCCATTGATTATTATATTTTCATGTCCACCATCATCATTAGCATCCTCTTGTTCATATTGTTGTAATAAATTATCTAATTTAATAAATGATTCTAAATCAAATGTTTTAATTATTAATTTCAATAGTTGGTGTTTTAAAAATGGTTTTTTGATTTTATTTTTCTTTCTAAATTTTAATTCAATTTCAAAATAATGTAAAAATAAATTAACTCTTGGATTATTATAATCTAACATTTTGGATACTTGGATATTAAAGTTATCTTTTACAATGTCCATGATTGTTGAATCGATAAATTGATTTAAATCTTTATTATTTCTATCAGTAAATATATATTCGAATGTATATACTGATTTATCTATATGATATTTCAAGAATGGTCTTTCTCTTTCAAAACCACCCGTGGGATCCTCAATAACGATTACACATGATCCGATGATTGGTGAAAAAGTTTTTAAATAATAGTATGAAGTGTATTCTGAACTCTTTATTTTGATATAATTTGATATTAATTGATGAGCTGTTTTAATTTGGTCAATTGTTAAATTATTGACTCTAATTAACTTTAAATAAAAGAAATTTAATATCAATGATAAATTTGATAATGATAATTGACCATCTTTGAATCTATCAATTAAAAACTGAATAATATCAATTAAATCTTTATATAAATTTTTGCATGTATAGATTCTATTATGAAAACGATCTTTAAATGCTTTTTCATGTAATTTTAAATCTTTACCATTTAAATTATCAAGAATAAATTGTACACCTTCAAAATTTAAAAGTTCAATAAATGTTTGAAATAAATAAGAGGTTACATTTGGAAAGTTATTGAAATTTACTTTAATTTTAGTGAGATTGATTATTTGACATGTTTGTTGAGTTGGTATTTTATATTGTTTGAATTTTTCATTTTCATGATAACCTGCCGAATCGTCCCAAATCTCCCCTTCTATAGAGTATGAGTTAATAAAAAACCGTCTTAAATTGTAATTAAATATTTTCATTACTAAAACCCCCCACCACTATAGTCCAACAATAACTCATCAATAGAATCACAAATTAATCTTAGGTATTTAATTGAATTTTTTGAACCAAATTGAATAATTTGAATCATATAATATTTAAATAAATCTTCATTATCATTAAAGTTTGATTGGTTTAAACGATTGATTAATGATACAATATCATCATGAGTACGTAAAATGTGAATATTACACAACTGTTTATTTGAATCTAAAATTGGAATTACTCGTTTAAATTTGATTCTTGCATATTCTAATAATTCTGATGTACTAAAATCAAGTTTCATTTGATTTAATTTTGAATTTAAAGCATTTCTTATTTTTAAAATACTACAACCACCTGTTTCGATATCTGATAACCAATCGATTGTTTCTTTATCTTTAATTGTAACAATCATATCATTATCAATTAGATTTGATGTAATTTCTTTCCATTTCGATAATAGAATTAATTGAAATTGTTTTTCATGCAAATCGATAAGTTCCTTTGTTGATATTACATCATCTAATGGTTTTTCTTCAATATCCTCTATAATGATTGATTTTTGTGTGGAATAGATTTTATAGAACATAATAATATTGTTATTATCTATTTGATAACTTTTGAATAAAGTGTTGAGATATATTTCACCAAT
Source organism: Dictyostelium discoideum AX4 (assembly GCF_000004695.1). Classification (NCBI taxonomy): domain Eukaryota; phylum Evosea; class Eumycetozoa; order Dictyosteliales; family Dictyosteliaceae; genus Dictyostelium; species Dictyostelium discoideum. Next base: position 187,389 of record NC_007088.5, read on the forward strand.
ATAGTCCAAATCTGATTTTGTTATATTGATTTTTACATGTTTTTTCAATAGAAACTTTAATATATTGGTGCTATAGGTTTTTGCCATAAAATATATTAACAATGGTTTAATTTTTTCACAGAGTCGAATGGTATCAATTAGTTCATTATATTCTTTTAAATACCATGCATATAAAACAATAGATTTAGTTTCATTAATTAATAGTTGAAATAAATTAAATTCTGAACCATAATCAGAAATGAATTGTGAACTATTTAATATACTTGAAAAATAATTTTCATGAAAAAATGCTTTACTAAAAAACCTGAAAACAATATACCATCAATATTAATAAATTTAGATAAACCAATTGAATCAGACCTTTTCTTTTTATTTTAAAATTTAAAAATGATCCAGGCTTATTTTTTTATCTGGAAAAATGCTATTGAATTCCGAAAATGCAATACTAAAATCTATACTGGGGTCACTGCTTAAAAAACTTGTTTAAAATTTGAATAATAAATATGAAATCCATTTAAATATCCAGAGTGTTCAACTAATATATTTAAATATGTATCATAATTTGTCATTTCAAATCAACAATTATTAAATTTTTTTTTTTAATGGTGTGGAGTATGTGGATGAATAAAGATAAAATCCAAATCTTTTTGTTGAATTTGAAAATATACATTTATAAAATTCTATTTTTGTTTCCCCAATTTCCTTATTTTCTGTGCCAAGTAATGTTTTATCAAAGTTTATAAAGTTAATATTTGTTGCTTTTAAATATGTTTATATAAAAGTTTGAAAAATGAGAAATCTTCCAAATCACATCCATCAAAGAATACTTTTTTAGAATAATTGGAATATGTTGTAATTGTTAAGTTTTAATATTGTAAAATTTTATTGGAAACACATTCAGGTTGGTTGGAAATATAGTTGTAATATAATCTATGGGAATTTTATCTGATTAATTAAATAGAAAAAATGGGAAAATATCTTTCATTTCACTAACAATATCTTTTTAAAAAAAAAAAAAAATTGGATAAAATTTTAAAAAAAATAGATTTCCATTTGGATAATTAAAAAAAAAATATTGGATAAAGATAATCAAAAAAGACACTTTTTATCCTATAGTGGATAAAGGTAAAACACTAATTTTTTAAAAAAAAAAAAAATTGTTTCTATCCAACTGCCCCTCCCCCCTTTTTTTAAATTTTTTTTTTACTAAAAACAAAATAATCCATATTAAAATAAACTAATTTTATTTTTTTTTGTTTTTTTTACTATAAAGTAAAGGATATTTTATTTTTAATATCAACAGTAATTTGCAAATAGTGAAACAAACATCGAATTAAAACTTTCTGGCATTTCTTTCCAATCTCTTTTTGCATTCATGAATGCATTGTTAACAGCAGAACAATCTTGGCTACTAATTTTGCAAACCCCACCATTGGCTTCATTAATTTCACCCAACACAAAAGAAAGAGTAATAATAAGTAAAATAAAAATAATAATTTTATTCATTTCTTTATTTTTAATTTTAGTTTTTTTTTTTTTTTAAAAAAAATATTTTTTTTTTTTTCTTTTTTTGAATGATTTTTAAAAATAAAATTATTTATTTAACCTTTTTATAACTTTTTTTTTTTTTTTACCAATATTATTAAAAAAAAAATAATTACCATAACAAATAATTACTATTTTAAATTTCCATTTAAAATATTATAAAATATTAATATAAATTTGTATTTGCCATCTTTTAAAATAAAACTATGTTATTACATGAAATTGTTTTTTTTTATTTTTTTTATTTTCTTTATAGTCATCAAATATAGTTAAATACAAATTTAAAAGTTTAAAAAAAAAAAAAAAAAAAAAAAAAAACATATGAACCTTTTTGTTTTTTTTTATTATAATAATTATTTGTGATATGGTAATTTTTGGAATTAAAAAAATTAAAAAAAAAATAACAAAAAATTAATAAAATTTAAAATAGATTAATCATGAATAGATAAATAAATAAACAAAAAAAATGTTTTAAAAAGAAGAAATTTAGTGAATATCGTTTTCTAAGACTTTTTTTATACCAAAGATTTTAAATCCACCATCTTCATATTTTTCAATACCATTTTTGCAGTATTTAAAAAACATTAATATTTACTTATTTTATTTTATCTTTTTTATTTATATATAAAATATCGTAAATTAATTATTTATATTTTTATTTCATTTTATTTTATTTTCTTTTTTATTTTAATTTTATTTTTTATTTTTTTTTTTAAATTTAATTTCCCTGTGAAATTTTAAAAATTACAACGAAATAATGAAAAAATTAAAAATAATAATCTCCCCAGATCAGAAAAATCTATTAACAATTATTGTGAGATTTTCAAAAAAATATTAATGAAAAAAATTACTTGGTGGTAATTAATCATAATTTCTATATTGAGATAGAGATTTTTTTTTTTTTTTTTTTTTTTTTCAAAATTACCCTATCATCCATTGTTTTTTTTTTTTTTTTAAAATAAAGTATTTAAAATCCCACAATAAACAAAAATTTTTTTTTTTTTTTTTTCATTTTAAATATGATTTTGTTGTGAAATTTTTTTTTTTTTTTTTTTGTATTATTATAAAATTAATCAAATCAAAAAAAAAAAAATATGTCCATCTTGAATTTCTCTTTTTATTTTTACATATTAAAATTTTTTTTTCAAGAGTTAAATAATTTTTTAAGATACCAAAATTGGGGTTTAAAAGGGATTTTTTTTTTATTTTTTATTTGACCCATTACTTTTATTTTTTTTTATTTTAAATTTAATAATCATTGTCATTCTAATAAAATTAAAAAAAAATATTAAAAAAAAAATTAAAAAAAAAAATTTAAAAAACCAATCATTTTTTTTTTTTTTATCATTTTTCTCATTTTTTTTTCAATATCATTTTAATAATAAAAAAACAGATGGATCACATTCTTAAAGATAATAATAATATTAATAAAAATAATAAAGATAATGAAATATTATTTTTTAAAGTTTTTAGAAACCATTTTATATTTAATGAAATATTTAAACATGTTAGGCTATATGATTTACATGAATCAAAAGCTTATAGTATAAATTTAAAGGATTCTAAATATAAAGATTATATTAAATATATATTTGATTTTAATTTTTCAATTAAAAATCAAAATATTTTAACAAATTTTAAAGAATTAATTAAATTAAAATTTAATAAAGATTTTAATAAGAAATTAAAAGCAAATTCAATACCAAATACAATTAAAATAATTATATTTAATAAAAATTATAAACAACCTATTGATTTAGGTATTTTACCATCAAGTTTAGAATATTTAAGTTTTCATAGTTTTTATAATGATTCAAATTTTACAATAACAAGAAATTTATTACCAAATTCAATAACAACATTAATATTCGATAATGATGAGCATAATGGATATGATGCATATAGAAATGATAGTGGTTGTTTTATAGATTTAAACATTGGAGGGATTTTACCAAATTCATTAACAAAATTAAATTTACCAAATAATTTTAATACGAAATTAAATTTCAAATCATTACCAAATTCAATTACAAGTTTAAAATTTGGTCTTTATAACGAACCATTAGAAGACAATGTTTTACCTGATAATTTGGTTGAATTAACAATGGTTTGTTTTAATAGAGATTTCCACGAAAATACATTTACAAATTGTAAACAAATTAATAAATTAATTTTATATAAATTTAATCAAAAAATAAGTGGTACGAATTTACTACCAAAAAGTTTAACACATTTAGAATTACTATTTTTTAACCAACCAATAATGGATACTACAAATAATAGTTTATTACCAAATAATTTAAAATATTTAGATATTACATATTATAATATTGATAATAATAATAATAATAATAATAATAATAATAATAATAATAATAATAATAATAACAATAATAATGGTTCATTATTTTTACCAAATTCCATTGAAACTTTAATCATCAATAAAATAAATTTATTTCCATCATTTCCTAATTCATTAACTTCTTTAGCAATGTCATATGAAAACAAAGGTTATATTTTTAAATTATTAAGCCTTTTACAAGATATTAATTTAAACAAATGTGTTTTCATTAAATATAAGCAATATATATACCCAAATTCTAATTTGGTAAGTCTTGTTTTTCATCCATCTAAAATAATTATGGAAAAAGAAAAAGAAAATGAAAATGAAAATGAAAATGATGAATTTTTCAACCAAAAAAATATTAAAATAGTAGAAATAAAACAAAAAAATTTTAATTGGTCAAATTTACTAGAATTTAGATATTTAAAAGAACTAATATTTGATAAAAATTCAACTTTTAATAAAAATTTAATTAAAGGAATTTTACCAGATTCTTTAGAAAGATTGGAGTTTGGAAAACATTGGAATAATGGTGATAATAAAAATGAAATAAATTTTTATGGAAAAGAGCTTAAAGTTGGTATATTCCCAAATCAAATTAAGTTTTTAAAATTTGGTAAATTATTCTATAAATCTATTAAATTAGAGGCATTACCAACATCTTTAATTAAACTTTGTTTACCAAAGAAATCATTACTTTTATTGCCTAAAAATTACATTTTAAAATTCAAAATATCTTTATTAAAAAAAAAAAATATATATATTAAATATTAATTAGTAAAAATAATATAAAAAAAAAAATAAAAAAAATAAAAAAAATAGAAACCAATGATTAAAAACCAATTGGTTTATTTAAATAACTATAAATTCTATTATTCTATACTATAATTTTGTTAATTTTTAAAAATTTTATTTGTTTTGTTTAAAAAAAAAAAAATTGTTTCTATCTAAAAATAAAAAAATAAAAAAAAAAAAACCGAAAGGTTTAAATGATTTTTTTTATATTTTAATAACTTTTGTATTTTAAGGGTCTAATTTATCTTATCAAAATCCAAATAAAAAATAATAAAAAATAAGTTGAAAAAAAAAAAATAATAGTGTGTGAAAAAAAGCCCTTTTTTTAAAATTTTTTTTTTTTCCAAAAACAAAAATAAGACATATTAAAATAAACTAATTTTTTTTTTTATTTTGTTTTTTTTACTATAATGTAAAGGATATTTTATTTTTTAATATCAACAGTAATTTGCAAATAGTGAAACAAACATCGAATTAAAACTTTCTGGCATTTCTTTCCAATCTCTTTTTGCATTCATGAATGCATTGTAAACAGCAGAACAATCTTGGATATCAATTTTGCAAACCCCGCCATTGGCTTCATTAATTTCACCCAACACAAAAGAAAGAGTAATAATAAGTAAAATAAAAATAATAATTTTATTCATTTCTTTATTTTTAATTTGAGTTTTTTTTTTTTTTTTTTAAAAAAAATATATTTTTTTTTTGTTTTTTTAAATGATTTTTAAAAATAAAATAATTTATTTAACCTTTTATATTACTTTTTTGAAAAAAAAAAAAAAAAAATAAATAATTATGTTACCATAACAAAGATTTACTATTTTAAATTTATAATTAAAATATTATAAAATATTAGAAATTTAAAATAGTAAATATTTGTTAGATTTTTATTTGCCATCTTTTAAATCTTTTGTTTTTAAATCTTTTTTTTTTTTTTTTATAGCCAACAAATAAAATCATGACATTACATGAAATTGTTTTTTTTTTTTTTTCTTTATAGTCAACAAATTCTTAAACAAAAAAAAAACATGTGAGAATCTTTTTGTTTTTTTCATTATCACAATTATTAATATAAAGGTGCAACAAATATTCTTAAAAAAAAAAAAAAAAATTTAATTCGATAAATTCTCTTATAAATAAATTTTATTTATTGTAATTTTGGTTTATTTGAGACTTTTATAAATACATCATCCATATCTATATAAAATAAAATAAAAAAAGGTATTGTTAGTGAAATTGTTTTTTTTTTTTTTTTTAAAAATAATACTTACTAGAATGTGAAATTGACCAATCTCTCATTAAATTATTATTTTCATCTTTTGTTATACTTTCTAATCTTTTAAAAAAGTTAACAATTATTTTTGGATCAGTATTAATTGGGAAACCAAAATTTAATTGAAGTGCAGATTGTTTTAAAAATCTACAATATGGAAGTGAGGATGTTACAAAATTTATAATTTCTGGAATTACTTCTAAAGATTTAGCAATTACTTGTACAGAATAACCTTCACCATATTTTGTTTTTAATTGTAATGCATTACCATTACAAACCATAATACCATCATTTAAAATGACTAAATTTTGAGCTAAAATTTCAATTTCATGCATATCATGAGATGTTAGAATTATAACCTTATCTTTTTTTATCTCTTTAACAAGGGTATAAATTCTTCTTTTTGATCTTGGATCAAGTCCAGTTGTTGGTTCATCCATGAATATAATTTTTGGATCACCAATACAACCGATTGCAACTGATAATCTTCTTTTCATACCACCAGAAAATGTTGAACATTGATCATTGGCTACTTTAGTTAATTTTACTTGTTCTAATACTTTTGCAATTTGAAAATCTCTTTCTCTAACTGGTATACCTTTTAATTCTGCAAATAGATGTAAATGTTCCATTGCTGTTAATTCTAACCATAAAATATCATCTTGTGGTACAACTGATGTAATTTTACGAACTGAATGAATATCTTTAACAACACTATGACCATAAATAATTGCATCACCACTTGTTGGACTATGTATACCTGTTAAAATACTAATAATTATAAAAAATAAAAAAATATTAATATTAATATTAATATTAATATTAATGATAAAAAAAAAAAAAAAAAAAAAAAAAAAAAAAAAAAAAAAAAAAAAAAAAAAAAAAAAAAAAAAAAAAAAAAAAAAAAAAAAAAAAAAATTATATTAATAATAATAAATAATTACCCGATTGTTGTTGATTTACCAGCACCATTACTACCTAATAAACCAAGTACAGTACCTTCTTGAATATCAAGTGATAAATATTTTAAAGCATGAACAGATTTTGAAGGTCTTAAAAATTTATTAAAAGTTTTTGAAAGACCACGAATTATAAATGGTGATTTATTTGATGGATCTAATGATCTATTAGTTGCATTTGCTACATCTTGATCATCAAAGTGTGGAACATTAATATGTTTAACAGTTTTAAAAGAGAAACCACCAGATAACGCATATTCAATGATTGCAGATAATGATAAATAAACTATAACTAAAATAAACATATATGCTAATGATTGACCAGTTGTTGGAACTAAATAATCCATACCATATTGTGAACCATCAAGATTATCATTTAAATCTGAAATTTTAAATTGTGAAGTTGGATAAGATTGAACTTTATCATTTATATCAGTTAACACTTTTGAAAAGTGAAACATTGGTAAAATGAATAAAATCACTCTAACAAAAGCAGCACCATTACTATCGGTTTGATAAATGATTTGGAAAATTAAACTACCAAGTGAGTTAAAAGTTAATTGTAAACCTGAACCAACAATAAAAAATGCCATACCAATACCAATTGCAACTTTAGTTTTTCCAATGAATGTTAACATAAAGAATGCCATTGAACTTGAAGAAATTGCAAAAAGGAAGAAATTAAGTAAAAGAACCAAGAAATTTGTGCCTAAAAAGAAAGGTAATTTACAAATTGCACCAATTGCAATTAAAAGTAAACAAATGATTAAATCAATTGTAAAACTAGTTATAACCCAACTTAACCAATACATTGAACGACTTAAACCCATCATTACCATACCTTGTTTTAAATTTTTCTCTTTTTCAAATGCAACTTTATATAAAAGGAAAATGAATGAAATCATAATAGCACAATAATAAAATAACCCACCAAATAGACTAACCACATTTACTGATGAATATTCAATAAATTGAGTTGAATCAAAATTTATAGTTGGTATTTGTTTTTGATTATTAATTGCATAGAAATCGTAAATTGCTTTTTGAATTGATGTAGTCACTGGAATTGAATAATCAACTGGTTCAATGAATCCTCCAGATGTTGAAAGATTCAATAAAACATTGAATGATAAATCATAAAAATCATTAAATCCAATTAATGAATCATTTGGTTTCACTCCATTGATTGTAAAATTTAATGGGAAATTTTCAAAATCAACCACTGCCAATGTTACATTTGGATGTGCTAATATAAATTGTTCAGTTGAATTTAATGAATCCATTGCAATAATTCCACCATGAAAACCAATTGTATTTTCTAAATTTGGTAATGGACCTGTATCAGTTGGATAATTATAAATTTCCATATTATTATTTTTTGCTAAAATTTTCATAATTTCAACTGTACATGTTGAATTCATTGGGGAAAACATTAAATTAATACATCTATTTTCAACTGATACAATACAATTTGGTAAATTTTGTTCATAACTAACGTTAGAATCTTTTTTTTTTTTTTTTTATATTAAAATTTTAAATATATATAAAAATAATAATAAAAATAAAATAATTAGTTATTTATTATTATTATTATTATTATTTTTTTTTTTTTTTTTTTTTTTTTTTTTTTTTTTTTTTTTTTTTTTTTTTTTTTTTTTTTTTTTTTTTTTTTTTTTTTTTTTTTTTTTTTTTTTTTTTTTTGATTAAAAATAAAACTTACAATCTACTGCGCTTCCATAACTATAAATAATATAAAAAATTAATACAAACACAATTGGAGATAATAATTCTATAATTGTAGAAAAGTAAGATCTTATTGAAACTAAAAAATTCTTTTTAAGTAACAATTTTAAATGTATAAACTCTCTATGGATTGTTTCTCCTATTGACATTTTCTTTTTTTTTTTTTTTATTCAATAAATAAAAAACTATCTTTTTAGAATTAAACCTTAAAAAAAAAAAAAAAAGAAAAATAGAAAATTAAATAATAAAAAAAAAATAAAAATAGAAAATGGAAAAATAAAATAAAAATAAAAAAATAAAAAATATATAAAAATATAAAAATATAAAAATAAAAAAATAAAAAATAGTGATGGATTTTTTAAGTTGGGAAAAAAAAAAAAAAAAAGTAAATTATTGAGAGGTTTTTTTTTATTTTTAAAAAAACAGGTTAAAAAATCCGAGTAAAATATCTCATTTTTTTGAATTTTCACACAAAAAAAAAAAGATCTTTGCAGAATGGAATCACTTTTTTTTTTTTTTTTACCAAAATTTCAGAATTGTTATTTTTTTTTATTTTTATTTTTTTATTTTTATATTTTTAAATTTTTAAATTTTCATTTTATATTTTTATTTTTAATTTTATTTTAGTATTATATTTTAAAATATTAATAACTTTTAAAATGAAATATAATGCAAACACCTCTAACCAATTTAGGGCTATGGTAAATTTTTTTTTTTTTTTTTATTTTTTTTTTATTTTTTTTTTTTTTTAAAACTAACTTATTTATTATTATTATTTATTTATTTATTTAATAGTTTTTTAAAAATGCAACATTTTTAAAAAGACAAAAATGTTCTTTAGGTGTTCAAATTGCTATTCCAATGGCATTAGTAATTGTTTTAGTTATTCTTAAACTTTGGATTGAAAGTCAAATTGAAAACAATAGTGGTCCAGTAGGTGATAGTAGTGGTGATGATATTATGGGTTCATATATTAGTTATAAATTTGATTATATGCAAGGTTGGTTTTATACTATAAATCCAAATAATATAACTAATATTGGTTATAAAGATGGTTATGGAAATGGAACAGGTTTGTTGGGAGGTATTAATCAATATGAAATATATTGGAATGGTAGTGATCTTTGGGTACCATATACAGTTGCAGTAGAATCAGGTCAAAAAATGAATGATATGGTTTTAGCTCAAAAACAACAACTTGGTCAAAGTTCAATGGGTCCACTTACATTCCCAATTGCAGGTATTCAATTCAACGAATTCAACCCACAAAATAATTTAATTGATCTTACAATAACATGTGAACAACAAATTAGATATGCCTATAACAATTTTGAAAATAATTTAATTTATGTTTTATCTCAAATTCAAACATCATTCATTAATTACCTTTTAAATGGAAATGGAGTTGTAGTTAAAACTCAAATTAGCACGTTACCATATATTTATAAAAGTCAACAATTTGATATTGCTTCACTTTTAGGTGGTTCATTCTTTCCATTTGCTCTATCTTTTGTTTTACCATTATTTATGTATTCAATTGTTTATGAAAAACAAGAAAAATTAAGAGATTTATCATTAATGGTAATTTATTTATTTATTTAAAAAAGATAAATATACATAATATTAATTTTTTTTTTTTTTTTTTTTTTTTTTTTTTATAATTATTTAGATGGGATTAAAAATGAGAAATTATTGGATTATGACATTTATTTTTAACTTTTTAACATATGTTGTAATTGTATCTGTTATAAGTTTAATTTGTTCAGCTGCAAAAGTATCATTATTTGTTAAAGGATCACCATTCGCTTTATTTTTATTATTATTTTTGTGGGGTTTATCAATGGTTTCATTTGCATTCTTTTTATCAACATTTTTTAAAAGAACTCGTGCCGCTTCAATTTTTGGTTACTTTTTTGTAATGGTTATGGTTAATTTAAATTCAACTTTATCACTCTTTAATACTTCAGTACCTGTATTTGTATGTATTAATTATAAATAATAATAATAATATTTAAAATTAAAATTAAAATTTTATAATAACATTTTTTTTATTTTATTATTTTTTTATAAAATAGTATTATTGGGTACCAATTTTAGCATTTAGTAGAGGTATTTCAACTTTATGTGGTTTATGTGGTAATGGATTATGTCCACCATTATCACAATATACATGGGATTTTGAACTATCAAGAATTCTTTTTTGGTTATTCATTGATACAATTGTATATTTAACTTTAGCAGTTTATTTAGATAAAGTTTTACCTCGTGAATTTGGTGTACCAAGTCATCCATTATTTTTTATTAAAGATTTAAAGGAATTATTCTCAAAAAAAGGAAAGTATAGAAAATTACGTGATGGTGATGGAATTAATGAAAAAACAAAATTAATTAATGAATATACTATTGATGGTATTAATAATGATGATGATGATGATGGATTAATGGATGAAGATGTAAAGAAAGAAAGGGATATGATTGTAAAAGGTGAATATAATCCAGAGGAAATGACATTAATAGTTCAAGGTTTAAGAAAACAATTTCCAGGTAGACCAAAACCAGCGTTAAGTAATCTTTATTTATCCGTTAAAAAAGGTGAAGTACTTGGTTACTTGGGTCCAAACGGTGCTGGTAAAACAACATCAATTAGTATTCTCACTGGTCTTTATACACCAACATCTGGTACTGCCCATATTGCAGGTTTAGATATTCGTTATGATATGGATAAAATTCATCAAGTAATTGGTGTAGTAATGCAATTCGATGTCTTATGGGAAGATCTCACCTGTGAAGAAACCATTCTTTATTATACTCGTCTAAAAGGTACACCAAAATCAATCGAATTTGAATCTACTCATAATATTTTAAAAGAAGTTAATTTATTAGATGTTAAAGATAGATTTGTAAAAGAATTAAGTGGTGGTATGAAAAGAAGATTATCATTCGCTATCGCTATGACTGGTGAATCTTCAATTATTTTCCTTGATGGTATGTATAATAAATTAATTAATTAATTTCAAAAATATATAAAAATAAACAATTACTAATACTAATAAAAATTTAATTAGAACCAACCACTGGACTATCAATTGAAACTAGAAAAGATTTATGGGGTACAATTAATGAATTAAAAAAGAATAGATCAATTATCCTTACTACTCATTCTATGCAAGAGGTATTTATTTATATAACACACATATTAATTTTATTTAATCATAACATATAATTAATCTTATTTTTTTTTATTTATTTAAATAGGCTGATATTTTAAGTGACCGTATTGCAATAGTTTCACAAGGTAAATTACAATGTATTGGTACTCAAACTCATTTAAAACAAAAGTTTGGTGATGGGTATAGTGTTAGAATTGATATTCAAGAGGATTATCAAAATACTCATAATCCAACAGATTTAATTAAAAGTTTTTCGCCAAGCGCAACACTCTCTGAAACATTTAATGGAAGTTATGTTTATCGTTTACCAAAGGATTCAATCATTTCAGATCTTTACGAATATTTAGTTTTAAATAAAGAACAATATCATTTACAGGAATGGAGTTTAAGTCAAACAAGTTTAGAAGATGTTTTCCTTAAAATTTCTGCGAATGATGATACTGTAAATTAAAAAAAAAAATATTTAGAAAAAAAAAAATAAAAAAATAAAAAATAAAATAATGCATTATTATTTATTTAAAATTTATAAAAATAATAAATAATAAATAAATAAATAAATAAATAAATAAATAAATAAATAAATAAATAAATACATTTTGTTTAGTTTTTATTTTATTTTATTTTATTTGTAATTAAATTAAAAAGTAGTATCATCGTCATCATTATTATTATTATTATTATTAACAATAACTTCTGATGGAGTATCTTCTATTTCTTGAATAATTGGATCAGGGTTTAATGATTGATCATTATTTTGTATTTCTGTTGTGGCTTCGTTATTATCAGTTAAAATATCAGTGGTGGTTTCGTTATCATCTTTTAAAATATTGGTGATTTCATTTTCCTGCTTTTCTACGACTACTGGATCTGGTTGTACGATTTTATCCTCATTCTCTAAAGATTGATCTTTTACTTCTTTTGAATTTGAAGGTGTGTTGCAGTTACTATAATTTCTTCATCAGATTTCGTATTTGTAGAGGAAGAGGAGGAAAAAGAGGATGGTGTCGTTATTGTCTCAATAGCAATATCATTTTTATTTGCTGTTGAAGTTGATATTGGTTGTTCTTCTTCTTTTATAATATTTTCTTCCTTTCTTTCATCTACTTTTTTATCTGTATTATTATTATTATTATTATTATTATTATTATTATTATTATTATTATTATTATTATTATTATTATTATTATTATTATTATTATTATTATTATTATTATTATTATTATTATTATTATTATTATTATTATTATTATTATTATTATTATTATTATCATTATTATTATTATTACTATTTAATTGAGTTGTAGTTGATGATGGTAGTGGTGATGGTGGAGTTGAATGTGTAATTGTTGGTGTTGTAGGAGTTGTTGGAGTTGGAGTTGGAGTTGGAGTTGGAGTTGGAGTTGGAGTTGTTGGTGTAGTTGTTGTTGATGGAGATGAGTTTTTATTTCCTCTTAAAACTAAATCAGGAATTGGTGGTAAATTATTATTTTGAGTCGATGGGATAGTTTGTGTTTCTGTTGAATAAATCTTTTTCAATGATAACACTAATGAATCTACATCAATTCCTATGCTATTACTACTACTACTACTACTACTACCATCATTAATTTGCTGTTGTTGTTGTAGTTGTTGACTACAAATTATATCAAAACATTTTACAATGAATGGTATAAAATCTTCAGCTAAACATTTACAAAATGAATGAAACACTTTATCGAATGATGAAGTTATAGTTGTTGTTGTTGTTGTTGTTGTTGTTGATGGTGAATTTATTAAATTTGAAATTGTATTTGATAATAGTTGATTATAAAATGATGTTACACCACCAACTATACTAATAATTAATTCTTTTAATTTTAAAATTACAATTGATCTTAAAGAAATTGGGAAACAATCTTTAAGTTCATTAAATGATTTTAAAATTAAATTAACTAAAACTGCTAATGGTTGATGTTGTAATATTGATAATGGTGGTGAAATATATTGTGACGATGATGATGATGATGATGATGAAGAAGTAGATGTGGTAGAGGAAGTAGGAGAAGTTGATTTTTGTAATGGAAATTTATAAGTTTTTAAAGTTTCTAAAAAATGATGATTTGCAGTTGTAATTTGTGATAAGAAATTATTTAGAATATGTTTTTCAAAGATTGGTTCTAATAGATTTCTAAAATCAATACCAACACGTGATATTGACATTGAGAAATACATTGAATTCTCTAAAACATATGAAATCGAAGAACCACTTTTAATATGATTTAATGTTGAATCCACTATATTTATATAGACTTTAATCTTTTGTTGAATCCAATTATACAATATTAAATCATCCAATTGATCCTCATCATTTGATTCATTTGAAAATATAGCATTATATTGTGTAACTATATCAAATATATTTGTTCTACAACTATCTGTTAATTTTGTTAACTATAAATAAAAAATAAAAATAAAATAAAATAATTAGTTAATGATATATTTAAACACTGAATGGTGGTATATATATACTTTACATAAGTAACATGATTTGAATTTGTAATATCAAATTTTAAACTATTAATTAACCATTGATCTCTTGAATGTAAAAATATAATTTTCAATTCATTCTCTTTATAAATTGATAATCTACGTAGGTATCCAATAGTTTTAATACAATTTGTTAATGTTATATCTTGTCTTAATTGTTGTTGAAGTGTGCTAATTAATGATCTTGTACAAACTTTTATCTCTTTAATCTAAATAATAATAATAATAATAATAATAATAATAATAATAATAATAATAATAATAATAATAATAATAATAATAATAATAATAATAATAATAATAATAATAATAATAATAATAATAATAATAATAATAATAATAATAATAATAATAATAATAATAATACATTAATTAATATACATATGTTTTAAAGAAATATTATCTCTTTTAAAAATAATAATACAAACAATTTCAATTATAACAGTATTATTTGAATATTGTTTATAAATTTTCTTTGCAAATGATTCTAATTGTAATGCTTCATCGAAAGAATTGTTTTTAATACAAGTATCCATTAATTGTGGTATTTCTAATATATCTAAAAGTGTTGAGAAATTATCTAATAAATTCTTTATTGATGATCTTCTCTCTGTTAATGAATGAGATTTACTTGAAAAACTTTCACATGAACTACTAATAGTTGGTAAATTACTTAATAATCCATTTTCAATTTGATTTGATACATTTTGAATCTTTTTTTTTATTTTTATTTTATTTTTTTATGATAAAAATTAATGTCATGCTGAAAAGAAAGAAGAAAACAAAAACAAAAAAAGATATATAACTAGTTA
Source organism: Dictyostelium discoideum AX4 (assembly GCF_000004695.1). Taxonomy (NCBI): domain Eukaryota; phylum Evosea; class Eumycetozoa; order Dictyosteliales; family Dictyosteliaceae; genus Dictyostelium; species Dictyostelium discoideum. The sequence continues at coordinate 202,556 of NC_007088.5, forward strand.
TATTTATTTACCTTTGAAACAGTATAATTTAATGTTTTATAATTTTCAATAAATAGTTGATAGTGATCAATTGCTTAATTTTTGCATTTCTTTTATAGTTTTATTTTTTAATTCGGTGATTTGACTTGGTTCTCTTAATAACTTTTCAAATGATAGGTTATTTATTCCACCACTTATTGAACTATGTGTGACATTTTGAATTACATTATTATTATTATTATCATTATTATCATTATTATTAATATTATTATTACTGTTGTTGTTATTTATAAAATTATTTTCATCTGTATTGACTTTTGACATTATAATAAAACTTTATGGTGAAGTTTTTGAAGTTTTGACATTATAAAAAAAAAAAATTATTAAAATTTGGACTTTCTTGAAAAAAAAAAAAAAAAAAAAAAAAAAAAAAAAATTTTCATTTTTTTTTATTTTTTTTTAGGTAGCACAAATTGATATAAAATATTAAAAAAATGATTGAAATCATTCTGTTTTTTTTTTTTTTTTTAATTTTCAAAATCTAAAATCTTATATTATTGGATTTTTTGTGATTTAAATTAGTTGGAAACCTATGGGTTTAATATAATATATATTCATATCTTTTTTTTTTTTTTTTTTTTTTTTGTATTAACCCACAAAAAAAAAAAATACAATTAAATGGTAGTGGAACACCCAAAAAAAAGTTAAAGATAAAGATAAAAATTTTGATCAGAAAAAAGTCTTTTTTTTTTTGCGAATTCCCTCATTAAAATTAAAAAAAAAAAAAGAAAAATAAAAAAGAAAAAAAGAAAAATTATTCAGAAATTGTTATTTAATTTTTAAACAATAAAATAACTGTTTAAAATTAGTTTTTTTATTGTTTTGGTTAAATAAATTGTTTTTTTAATGAAAAAAATTCAATAGTTGTAGGTTTTTGTTGCAGGGCAAAAAGAAAAAAATTAACAGCTAGAATATCAGATGATTTAGAAAATAGGATATTGGAGGTCAAATGTTCAAAGTCATAAGTTCAACAATTTGGTAAATCAAATTACAATATATTCTATCCAACATTGAAAAAAAAAAAAAAAAAAAAAAAAAAAAAAAAAAAAAAAAAACAAAACTTTTGTTGCAATTTATTTAAGAATAATAATTAAAAATAATTAAATAAAAAATAAACTATTATACAATATATTCTTTAATTATAATTAATATCAAAATTAATACCACTCTTAATTTTTTTTTTTTAATCATTATTTATTTTTTTCTCTTTATTACTGTTGTGAAATATGGATTATTAAAATTATTTATTTCTTGGATATGTTCATCATAATTATTTCTATCTCTTTTTTTAATTTTAATTTTAATTTTATTTTCTTTTAAATTCATATTATTTAATTTTTGTTGTTGTTGTTGTGTTGAAATATTATTTATTAAATTTTTAAATTCTTTTTCAAATTCACCTAATAAACTGAATGCATCAAATTCAAATATTAATGAGTATAATTGTAATTTAAAAATATTATTAAATATTAAATTAAATATGAATTTTAATTCGTTCGAATATTTGAAATTAATTTTATATTGTCTAATTGATGTTAATGGTGATGAAAATATATTAACAAATAAATATTGATTAATTGAAATATGTTCTTTATGTAATTCAACACTACCCTTAATTTTTTTTGTTGAGTAAACAATAAAATCACTCTCACCATATAAATATAAATATTTAATTGATTTATTATTTAATAAATTTGAAAATGTATTAATATTTAATAAACCCATACAATCAAATTTAATTCTTTCAATTGATGTATTTAATTCTGAAAATAATGGTTTGAAACAGTTTGAATATGATTCTATAATTTCTTTTAATTTATTTGCAAAAATTAAAAGATCATCATCATCTTTAAAATAATCATAATAACGAGCATATGTTCCAAAATCAAATGGATAATGTTTAAAATTTACTGATGATATTTTTAAATTCTTTAAAGATTTAATTGTAATCAATGAATTGATCATTTCATTTAATTCTGATTTCATATTTTTTGAAAAACCCACATTTGCAAATTCTCTATAGAATCCATGAAATCCCATTTCTTCAGATATGTTTGATACTATTAAAAGTGAATTAATTGGTATTGTAATTGAATGTAGATTTTTAAAATCTTAAAAATAAATAAAAAAAGTAAAAGGCCAGATATCTTAAAAATGATTAAAATGATTAAAAATTTTAAATAAATAATAAAAAATAAAAAACTTAATATAATTAAAAACTTAAAAATTAATAAAAAAAAGTAAAATGATCAAAATCTTTAAAATTATAAAAAATATTAAAAATATAAAAATAAATAATAAAAATAAAATAATTAAAATAAAAATAATGACCCAAATGATTAAATTAGTTTTTTTGTCATTTTTTTAAAAATAAAAAAACTAAAACAAAAATTTCTTTTTTTTATTTTTTTCTTTTTTTTATTTTTTATAATTTTTTTTTTGGTCTGAAGAGCAAATAAAACGAATAAAAAAATTAATTTCTCTTTTTTATTTTTTTTTAGTGTTGGTGTGGATTATTAATATTAATTAATTCTTGAAAATATCCATCATAATTTGTTTTAATTTTAATTTTAATTTTAATTTTAATTTTAATTTTAATTTTAATTTCTTTTAAATTTATGTTATTTGATTGTTGTTGATGTATTGAAATATTATTAATTAAATATTTAAATTCTTTTACAAATTCACTGATTAATTCGTATGCATTGAATTCAAATATTAATGAATTTAATTGTAATTTAAAAAATTTTATTTAATATTTAATTAAATATGAATTTGAATTGTTTTGATTCTACAAAATTAATTTTATAATGTCTAATTGATGATAATGGTGATGAAAATATATTTTCAAATAAATATTGATTAATTGAAATAGGCTCTTGATGTAATCCCATATTATTTCCAATTTTTATTGATGAGTAAACAATGAAATCACTTTGATATAAATATAAATATTTAATTGATTTATTATTTAATAAATTTGAAAATGTATTAATATATAATAAACCCATACAATCAAACTCAATTCTTTCAATTGATGTATTTAAGTTTGTAGAAAAATTATTTTTCTAAAATATAATTTCAAACAACAACAATGAAAATTAATTTTTTTTTTTTTAAAATTTTAAATATAAAGTTTAATTAAAAAAATTTTCTATTATAATAACAATAATAAAATATAAAAAATATATTAAGACATAAAGCCTATTTTCTTTTCTTTCTTTGTCTATTTTTTTTTTTTTTTTTTTTTTTTTTTTTTTTTTTTTTTTTTTTTTTTTTTTTTTAGTTAATCCTTAAAAACTAAAATTGATTTATTATCATTTTATATTATTGTAAAAATAAATGAATCCATGGAAGCAAAGTGAAAAATTTGAAATTCAAGATATGTTCCTTAAAAACAAAATCAAAAGGAATTGATAATATAGCTAATGAATTGCTACCAAAATTAATTAGATCTAATTAAATTAGTATAATTTAATTAATTTTATACTAATTAAAATACACTGTATATTTAATTTTATACAGTGTGTTTTAGTGTAAAAATTCACTCCACCCTTATACCATATAAAAAAAATATATATATTATTGAACTTAATTCTGAAAATAATGTTTTAAAACAGTTTGGAAAGTATTCGGTAATTTCATTTAATTTGTTTGCAAAAATTACAAGATTATCATCATCTTAAAAATAATCATAATAACGAGCATATGTTCCATACTCGAATGGATAATGTTTAAAATTTACTGATGATATTTTTAAATTCTTTAAAGATTTAGTTGTAATGAATAAATTGATCATTTCATTTAATTCTGATTTCATATTTTTTGAAAAACCTGAATCTGCAAATCTTCTATAGAATCCGATTTCTTCAGATATGTTTGATAATATTAAAAGTGAATTAATTGGTATTGTAACTGAATGTAAATTTTCAGATTAACTTTGACTATATGAAGTGGTTCAACAAACTCTTCATTACCATGAGTTTGACTTAAAACTTTAATCGATTCAACTTGTTGACCTGAATTATGTGGATCATATAATGATGAATAATTGACATGTAATTGAGAGATCTCACCATCATCATCTTCATTAGACCCATCATAATTTAAATTTTTACCTTTTAAAATTTGAATATCTTTACTGTTTCTCTATCTTCAAATAATGTACCTCCAATAAAACCAGAAATTATTTTTTTTTTTTTTTTATCAAAACTCTTCAAATAAAAAAAAAATGTATATAAAAAATATAACTAATAATTTACATTTATTTTTAGGATCAAATATAATTTAGTTTCTATTTTATTTTGTTTTATTTTTTTTTATTTTTTATATTTTATTTCTTTTTTTTTATTTTTTTAGTTTATATTAAATTTAAAAACCAAAATATATTTTTATTTTAAATTTAATATTCTTATCTAAAAAAAATAAAAAAAAAAAAACAATAAAATAAAATAGAAACTAAAATATATTTGATCCTAAATCTAAAATAATAAAATTTTATTAATTAAATTTTATTATTTGTTTTTTTTTTAATTCAATAAACCGATATTGCCTTTTTTTTTTTTTTTTTTTTTTTTTTTTTTTTCATATTAATCAACAAATATTGAAAAATAGTATTGAGTTTTTTCAATTAAATTGTAGAATTTATTATGTGTGACTAAAATTAGGGTTGAAAATTATCTGCCCTATATTAATGTGTTAAAAAAAATTTCTATTTATATCTTTTTTTTTTTTTTTTATTTTTATTTTTTTTTTTTTTTTTTCACTATTTATTTTTTTCTCTAATAATTATTATTTTTCTATTTTCTTTATTATTGTTGTGAAATGTGGATTATTAATATTGTTTAATTCTTGAATATTTTCATCATAATTAATTTTATTTTCAGTTTGTTTAATTTTAATTTTAATTTTAATTTCTTTTAAATTTAAGTCATTTGATTTTTGTTGTAGTAGTTGTTGTATTGAAATATTATTTATTAAATTTTTAAATTCTTTAGCAAATTCACCAATTAATTCATTTTTATTGAATTCAAATATTAATGAATATAATTGTAATTTAAAAATATTATTAAATATTAAATTAAATATTAATTTTAATTCATTAGATCCTTTGAATTTTATTTTATAATGTCTAATTGATGTTAATGGTGATGTAAATATATATTCAAATAAATATTGATTAATTGTAATAGGTTCTTGATTTAATCCCATACTACGACTAACTAGTTTTGGACAGTAAACAATGAAATCACTATCACCATGTAAATATAAATATTTAATTGATTTATTATTTAATAAATTTGAAAATGTATTGATATTTAATAAATCCATACAATCAAATTCAATTCTTTCAATTGATGTATTTAATTCTGAAAATAATGGTTTGAATGAATTTGATAAGTATTCTATAATTTCTATTACTCTTTTAGCAAAAATTACTATATCATTAAAAGAATATTGCCTATATGCAAAAAAACCCATATAATCTAATGGATAGTGTTCATAAGTTACTGATGATATTTTTAAATTCTTTAAAGATTTACTTGTAATGAATGAATTGGTCATTTGAAATACTTCTGATTTTGTGTTTCTCAAAAAACCTGAATAGGAATTTACATTATAGAATCCTTTAAATCCCATTTCTTCAGATATGTTTGATAATATTAAAAGTGAGTTAATTGTTACCGTAATTGAATGTAAATTTTCAAATTGATAGACTTTAATTAAATGGAGTGGTTCAACAAAATCTTCCTCATTAATTTCATAAGTTTTACTTTGTACTTTAATAGATTCAACTTGTTGGCCTGAATTATTTGGATCAAATAATGCTGAATAATTAACACGTGATTGAGAGCAATCATCTTTGGACCCGTCAAAAAATATATTTTTACCTTTGAAAATTTTGAATATCTTTACTGTTCCTTTATCATAATACTCCCAATATAACCATCAATTGATAAATTATTAAAATATAATTCAGTACATCTCTTATCAGTACCATCATCCTCATCATCATCTTCCTGTTCAGAATCTGGACTATAACCTTCAGGCAACCAAAAGTCATAATTTAATTCTAGTATTTTAAATAAATTTGATATGATTTCCCAATTTTCATTTGATATATATTCATGTATTGTAAATAAAATACTATCATCTGAAAACCCTTCAATATTACCAATATTACCAGTTTCACCATTAACTACAATTCTATAATAAAGTAATTGATTTTTTTCAAATTTGTTTTTAATTTCTTTAAAATCATCAACTGTAATATTATCTAAAAATAAATTGAATTTAAAATAATCATTGATTATTGATTCTTTGATTTTTATAATTGAAAACTCTTTATTAAAACTAATTTTATTTTGTTTTTCATTTTTATTTTTAAAAACTATTTTATTTTTGTCATATTGATTTTGATTATTATAATTTTCAATAAATGATTTATTATTATTATCATTATTAATTTTTAACCAATGTTCAAATAATTTATTATTTATAATATTATTTGATATTGTTAATGAAATAAAATTATACCACTTTTTTGAAACTAATATATAATTTAATATTTCATTTCTATTTAAATAAAATTTATTAATATTATATTGATTAATAGGATTGTTATTATTATTATTGTTTTTATTATTATTATTATTTGTTTTATTTTTTTTGCTGGTTAATAAATAATTGATTATAGATCAAAATCAATAATATCTTGAAACATTTTATTATTATTATCTGTTTTAATTTTTTTATTTGTTGACATTATTATTTGTTTAAATTATAAAGAGTGAGTCTGACCAATGAGTTTAAATCTTTTTTTTTTTTTTTATTCTTTTACCCCAAATTCTATTAAAAAAAAAAAAATTTATTTTGGCAAAAAAAAAAAAAAAAAAAAAAAAAAGTTGACAAAAAATGAAATTAGAATAAAAAACAAAATTAGCAGAAAAAAAAAAAATGTTTAAAAAACTTTTTTTTCTTTTTTTATTTCCAATCAACAAATATTGAAAAAATAGTACCCAATAGTAGCATTTATTTTCTGTGACTTACAAAAAAATGTGGGTTGAATGTCCCACATTTTTTTAAAAAAAGAAAAAATAAAAAGAAAATAAAAAGAAAAGAAAAGAAAAGAAAAGAAAAGAAAAGAAAAGAAAAGAAAAGAAAAGAAAAGAAAAGAAAAGAAAAGAAAAGAAAAGAAAAGAAAACAAAAGAAAAGAAAAGAAAAGAAAAAAAATAATAATAAAAAAACTTTGTAAGTCTGACTTAATGAGAATATTTTATTTTTTTTATTTTTTTTATTTTATCAAGACTCTTTTAATAAAAAAAAAAAATTTCTCTAATGACAAAAAAAAAAAGAAATAAATAAATAATTATATATATAACATTTATAAAGGGGGCATTGGTCATTTTTTTTTTTTTTTATTTTTTTTTTTTTTATTTTTTTTCCATCCAAAAAAAAAAAAAAAAAAAATAAAAAAAAACAAATTTTCAAAAAAAGATTTTTTAAAATATTTCTGGATTTCAAATCTATTTTTTTTCTATTTTCACAATTATAAAAAAAAAAAAAAATCATTCCAATTACATTCTTAAAATTAATAATTTTATTAAAATATTTGTTTTTTTGATTTTTAAATATTTCTTGATTTCAAATCTATTTTTTTTCTATTTTAATAAGTATAAAAACTTTAAATTTTTTTTTTTTTTTATTATCAAATAATTAAAAACTAAAACAAAAACCTTAAACTAATATTATATATAATATTTTAACATTAATTGAAAAATGCCTCTCGCTTTAACCTCAAGGTAAATAATATTGATAATAATAAAAATAATAATAATAATAATAATTATAATTAATTTATTTTTTATCTATAGAAAATCATTAAAAGATAATGAAGAATCTTTAAAAACCAATTTAGCATCAATTGAAAAATCATTAGGCGAAGCATTTTCAATTGAATTTGATTTTGAAGATATTATTACCAAATGTAATGATTCATGGGTAACTAATAGTTGTGGAAGTATCTTTTATAAAGATGTTGTTGGTAATCTTGCTAAGAATATGGTAAAAGTTGGTGCAGACCCATTAATTAAAGAAGCATTTTTAGCAGCTGTCCCAAATAAGAAATTCGTTTTTATTTGTGCTGATGAAAAGTTGGAATCATATTGGAAATATCAATTTGTGAATGGTGATTGTCAAATTTTATTCCGTCCAAAGATTTGCAACACCAATGATGTAAACACATTCAAATTGGAAACAATAATTCCAACCCAAGGTGTGTATACTTTAATGACCCGTTTGAATATTAAAACAAATGAACAAAAAATGAAGGATAATTTATCCGCTGTTAAAAAAGCATTAAAATCATCATCGGATTGGTCAATTGATGAATCATCATTAGAAACTGTTTATCCAAAAGTTGCCGACGACTTGAAGAATAGTTTTGGTCACATCTTTGCTGGTATTGTTGAAAAGGTAGCTGCTAATCTCGCAAAACGTTGTGCTGATGAAATGATTTTGGAAGCAGTCCAAGAAGCAACTACAAATCATACAATCGTTATTAAACATGATGCAAACTTGAATGGTTATTGGTCATGGTCATTTGAATCTGGTAATATCGTTATCACTTTCAAATCTGTAACTAATACTAACGATGTTCAAACATTTGATTTCATTAAATTATTATAATCCAATAATTAATAAATAAAAATAATAATCAATTAAATTAAATTAAATTTATAAATAAAAAAATAAAGTTATAAATAATATATTTATTTTATTTTTATTTTATTTTATTTTTTTTATTTTATACTTTAAAATGATCATAAGTTATTTTTTCTCTTGTTTTAACTTTATATCTTTTAAAACAAGGTGTCATTTGTTTTCTCCATTTTAATTGATATAATATTTTTAAATTTATTTCCCAATCTTCTGGTTGTTTAAACCAATAATCAACCCGGTCATCTTGTCTATTTGGAGATTGTTCTAAATAATATTTTTGAGAATTTGGTGAATCTTTTGTTATATCAATATTACCAATTACTTGATATTGATTTTGTTGTTGATGATTATAGTATTGTTGTTGTTGTTGTTGTTGTTGTTGTTGTTGTTGTTGTTGTTGTTGTTGTTGTTGTTGTTGTTCTTGTTTATAATAATTATCATTAAAACTATGAAAACTATTATCACCATTATTACTATTATTAATTTTACAGATATTGTTACAAAATTCTGTTAAAACTGTTTTATTATTATTATTATTATTATTATTATTATTATTATTATTATTATTATTATTATTATTATTATTATTATTATTATTGTTATTATTTTTATTTTGATATATATGTTTTTATTATTTTTATTTTTATCTTTTTTTATTATGTTTATAGAATCAAGAAATTTATTTATTTTTGACCATGTATCGTTTTGATAATTATATTCCGGATATTTCATCTTCATTTTTTTTTTTTTTTTTTTTTAAACAAAAATTTATAAAATAAAAAAAATAATTATTTATTGGGGGGTTTTTTTTTTTAAACAAATAAATAAATAAATAAGTAAATAAATAATTATTGCAACTATTATTATTATTATTATTTTTAAAAATATTAATATTTTTAATAATGAAACATTAAAATATTATTAATATTTTTTTTTTAAAAGAAAAAAAAAAAAAAATAATAAAATAAAATAAGAAAAAAAAAAAAAAAATGTTTATTTATAAATAAAAAAAAGAAAAAAGAAAAAAAGAAAAAAAATTAAAATAAATAATATTTTTAATGTGTTAATTTTATTGATAATAATAATAATAATTATTATTATTATTTATTTGAAATTAATTTGAACAAACAACAAGAACCACAATGGATAATTAAATAGTTGAATGATTTTGGTAATATAAAAAAAAAATAAAACAAGTTAAAAAATAATAATAATAAAATTAAATTAAATTATAAAATTAATAATATATTAATTAAAATGGTATTAAAAAAGAAAAAAGAAAAAAGAAAAAAATCAATATACGTGTACTTAAAAAAAAATAAAAAAAAAAAAAAAAATAAAAAAAAAAAAAAAACACTAACCAACTCTATTATAATAACCCCACACTTTTATTTAAAATAAAAAATAATAATAATAATAATAAAAATAATAATAAATATCATTTAACCTACAATGGTTAATTTTTATAAAAATAATAATAAAACAATTATACTATATGGTATGATCTAAAAAGAATAAAGAGAGAGAAAGAAAATTGTGTCAGAGAGTGGGGTAAAATAAAAAAAAAAAAAAAAAAAAAAAAAACAAAACAAATACAAAAGGAAAAGGAAAAAAATCATTTTATTATTATGATAATAATCAAAATTTAAATTTAGAAATATGATAAAACATATTTATCCTAATACATTAACACACACCCAAAAAAAAAAAAAAAAAAAAAAAAAAAAAAACACCCTTGATTATTTCCCAGTATGATATAATTGATTTTTAATTTTTTTTTTATTCACCTTTTTTATTTTTATTTTTTTTTTTTTTTTTATTCATTTTTTTAATTTCCCAAAATTTTGGATTTTTAATTTTAATTTTTTTTTTTTTTTTTTTTTTTTTTTTTTTTTTTTTTTTATCGGTTATTAAAAATCATATATTACCACACACACAAGCCCCCCTACTACCACACTCATATATATAAATTAAAAAAAAAAAAAAAAAAAAAAAAATGAAAATTGACTACAGATGCAGTAACCCAATTAAAACCACCAAACCCATTGATTATTCTGTATATAAAAATAAAAAGTTATCATCAATAAACGTGAATGATAGTAATAATAATAATAATAATAATAATAATAATATAAATACAAATACAAATACAAGTGTAAATAATAATATAAAAATACAAAGAATAAATAGATCAGATGAACAATTTAGACAAATTTGTAAGTTTCATATTAATAATTATGGTGTTGAAATCAATGGTGATAAATAATAAAAATGACTATAAATGAATGAGCCAGCCTTTTAATTCAAGGTCTGATAATCGTTAATACATCATAAAAACAAACAATAAAATAAAATAAAAAAAAAATAAAAAAAAAACAATTTAATATTTTTTATTATTATTATAATAATCATCAAAAAAAAAAAAAATTAAAAAAAGATATTAACATTTTAAAAAAAAAAAAAATTAAATTAAAAACATAATGAAAAAAATATGGAATAATAGTCATGAAAATTGGTGTTGTTTCACAGGGATCAGGTTCATCTTATGTAGAAATGGAAAATACAAAAGTTTTATGTACAATGTAAATATCCATCAAATCATCAATCAATTATCATAATTATAAATAATTTTCAAGATTTATTAATTTTTATCATTTTTATCATTTTTTGAAAAAAACAAAAAACACTAAAAATTCTCTTTTCTACAATTATTATAATCGATCATTATTCAAAAAAAAAAAAAAAAAAAAATTTATTATAATAATAAAATTAATTATTTAATTAATTATTTAGACATGGACCACGTGCAACACAAAAGACAGAATTATTTGAAACAGCTAAATTAAATTGTGAATTAAAGTATACAACATTTTCAAGTACAACGGAAAAGATTGATTATGTGGAGAATAGTAAAGAAAAAGATTTAAGTTTATTGATAAGTCAATCGATAATCGGGTCTATCAGGTTGGAGAAATATCCAAAGACCGCTATCGACATTTACATATTGGTATTGAATGATGATGGTAACGTGTTGGTGGCATCTATCACTGCTGCAACTATGGCATTGGCAGACGCAGGTGTGGAAATGTTTGATATGGTTTCATCATGTTCGGTATCCTGTACAAAAGATAACAGAACATTAATTGATCCTACCACTCTCGAAGAAACCATACCAAGCTCATCAACTGTTTTAGTCGCAAAAATGCCATCACTAAATGAAATCACTCAAATCATTCAAACTGGTGAATTACAATATACAAATGTTTTAGAATGTGTTGATCTTTGTATTGATGGTTGTGATAAAATTTATTCAATTATGAAACAAAATTTAATAGATTCATTATTACAAAAACAACAACAACAAAAATAAATTAATAAAAAAAATTTAAATTCAAATTTTAATTTTTAGCCGTTGTTTTTTTTTTTTTTTTATTTTTTTTTTGTTTTATTTTTTATTTTATTTTTTTTGGACAATTAGTTCGAACATTTTTTTTTTTTTTTTTTTATTACCTTCATCGCTGTTATATATAAAAAAAAAAAAAAAAAAAATTTACAAATAACCACCCCCACCAACTTCCACCCCACTACCACCACCACCAGCACTCAATAATAATAATTTTTTAAATATAATTAAATAAATAAATAAATAAAAAAAAAAAAAAAAAGAAATGTATACTCCACAATTTAAATCAACAGGTTTGAAGGATGTTTTATCATTTTATTCAACACCTTTGGTTCAAGCAGCAACAGCTAATATGAATAATTCATCATCGTCAACATTGGTAACATCACAACCACCAATACCAACAATTACAACAACAACTACAACAACAAATAATATAAATAATATTGAAAATATTACACCAAAAAAGAATATGAAAGAGAATCATTTTAGTAATGGTCCATTAACAGATGTTAAAAATATTCAACAACAACAACAACAATCATCATCATCTGAAAATTCAAGTGATAATGATGATGATGAAAAGAATTTAAAAGTTTTACATGGTTCAAGTCCAACTAGTAGTCCAGTATGTTTATTATATATATACTTTTTTTATTATTATTATTATTATTATTCCAAATAAATTTACTTACACTTTTTTTTTAATATTTAATTCTAAATTTAGAATTTTAAAAGTCCAAAGAATAAAACATTAAAAATTAAACGTGTAAAGAGTATTGTAAATCATTTACCAGCAATTAAATCAATGGATGATGTTGTGAAATTACAAGAAGAAATTACTGAAAATAGAGATAAAATTTCAAATTTACAACAACAATTATCAACTGTTCAAAAAGGTACCTTTTTTAATAAATTAATAAATTATTTATAAATGTTTTTTCCAATGATAATAATTAATTTACTAATATTTTTTCCAATAATAATAATAATAATAATAATAATAGAAAAAACAACAATTGAAGAAGAGAAAATTAATTTAATTAAACAATTAAAAGAATTAGAAGATAAACAAAAATCAACAGAGGATAAAGAAAAAGAAACTAAACAATTATTAATTGAATCAGAGAATAAATTAAATTTAACAATTGAATCGTTACATCAAGAATTTGATTCAAAGATATCAACCATTACAAATGAACATACAATTAATGAAAATAAAAATCATCAAGAAATCTTTTCATTAAAAGATCAACTCTCAATTTTACAATCAAAAAATCAACAATCATTACAACAATTAGAGAAAATTCAAAAAGAAAATCAAGAGAAATCAATCTCTATTCAAAATGATAAATTATTAATTGAAAAATTAGAATCTGATTTAAAAAATTCAAATCAAAATAATTTAGAAATTAATTCAACACTTGATTCAACTCAAGATACTTTAAAAAGTGTTTCAAAAGAGTAATAATAATAATAATAATTATAAAAATATATACATATTTATATATAAATATAATTAATTTATATTAATTTTTTTTTTATTATTATAATATATATAGTTTATTCTTTTCAACTTGTTTATCAATTAAATTAAATTTATTAATGATTAGTAAACCATGTAATTTATCAACACAAGATCTTTGGGAACAAGCAGAAGCATCACAAATTAGTTCATCAAATTATGCAAAATGGATATCTTTAAAATTAAATGAATATCATAATGATTTACCACCTTCTTCACCAATGAAATCAATTTATACAAATAAAACTACAACTACTACTACAACTACAACTACTTCAAATAATTTATCAAAATCTCCAAAAAGAAATGGAAAAAAGAAATAAATAATTAAATAATTTAAAATTTCCACAAAAAAAAAAAAAAAAAAAAAAAAAAAAAAAATCAAGTAATAACAACATATAAATATATATATACAAATCTTTTTTCAATCAAAAAAAAAAAAAATAATAAAAAATAATTAGTGATACTATTAGTATATTATCATTAAATATTTAAAAAATAAAAAATATTTTTAATTAAAAATTACTTTGGGTTATTCTTTTTTTTCTTTTTTTTTTTTTTTTTTTTAAAATTTAAAAAATTATTTTAACTTTTTATTTAACTTTATTAGTTCTTTTTGTAACAGTTGATTTTTTAGTAGTTTCATTATCTTCATCAGATTCATCAGATTCTTCAGATTCAATAGTTGGTTTATCTTGAATTGAAACAGATTCTTTAGTGACTGAAGTATTGGTGGTGGTAGTTGAGGTTGAATTATTATCATCATCAGATTTAACTTTTTTTGATGATGGTTTCTTTGAACGAGTGAAACAAAATACAATTGGTAAAAGTAAAGAAGAGAAACCAACTAAATAAAGTAATGGATTTTGATTTGCTTCAGATTGGAAGAGAGTTAAATAGAATTTAATAGTTTCAAAGATATCACCTTGAGATGGGTCGAGTTTTTTGGCATCTTCAGCGTTTTTGGCTGCTTGTCTTTCCTTTTGAATTGTATGTTTCTCTTTCCAATTCTCTTGTAATAATTGTTGAGCTTCTTCTTGAGAATGAGTGATAATGAAATTATCAAAGAGAATATCACGAGTATTTGACAAAACTTCAATACCGACTGCAATGATTGGCTCTACGATATATGGATTCTCAACGTTGAAATAGGATGGATTTGCAATTTGTCTTGGTTTCCATTCACCCTTGTACAATGGGTTTGCTACCATTGGTGCGGACCATTTACCCTTGTATAATGGGTTGGCGATGGTTGGGATGACCCACTCACCGCATTGGCCAGAGGCGCATTTTGGATTCTCAATTGATGGTGCTTCCCACTCGCCATCGTCTTCCTCATTCCATTCTGGTGGCTGTGTTTCTGATGGGTCGGAGATTAAGAATGGCTCGTTGTCTAACCAATCGGATGGTTTGACAGCTTGTGGATCGTTGATACGTAATGGTTGGTCTTCGTCCCAGTCGTCTGGTTTGGTGGCGCCTGGTTCGGGGATTTCAGCATCGTCGACCCAGTCGGATGGCTTGGAGTCGGTTGGGTCGTCAATCTCCTTTGGTGGGTTGAAGGCTGGTGTGAACGAGTCGTGGAATGAGCCGTCCAAGACTGACTCGTCGTCGACCTTGATGGTGAAGGTGTTGTCTGGTCTGATGATCAAGGTGTAGATATGCGACACTCTGTCTTTTCTAACCGATGGTTTTGCAGTGATCAATTTCTCTTCGTGTACATTTGTGATTGGGTTACGATGACGAACGATGAAATGAATTCTGTCATTGCTTCCGCAAACGTCGGCGCCAAACATGATGCTGTATGGGGTGTTTGAGTCGACAGTTTCCACATTGAAATCTTCACGATCTGTGTACAATTTAATGTAACCACCTGAACATGTTACACCCTCTTGGAATTGTAACTCATATTGAACTATTAATTCTTTATTGGTGTTATCAATTGCGTGACTTAATTGATAGGTGATTGCATATCTTTTACCTGCTTGGGTTAATACTAAACCATTATCATTCTCATCGATTGGATCATTGGCTGCTTTAAATCCAATAACTCCACTATATTCTTGATTACTTGATTTAATCCATTTTGATGAACTTTTACCTAAATCTTGAAAATCTTCAAAAAATAATGTATCTTTACTTGGATTAAATGAAACACAAACTCCAATTATAATTGATAAAATTAATAATAAAATTAATTTATTCATTTTAAATATATATATATAAAAAAAAAAATTTTTTTATGAATTCAATTTAAAAAAAAAAAAAAAAAAAAAAAAAAAAAAATTTTTAATTTAGATTTTCATAAAAAAAAAAAAAAAAAATTTTAAAAAAATAAAAAAAAAAAATAAAAACAAAAAAAAATAAAATTTTAGGAAAGCGTTATCATTTAATGTGGTTACAAAAAAAAAAAAAAAAAAAAAAAAAAAAAAAAAAGAGTTGTTTGAGTCAATTGATGTTTTTTTTTTTTTCTTAAAAACATTTGGATTCATTCTTGATTACATTTAAAAAAATCTAAATTTAGAAATAAAATTTTTAAAAAAATAATATTTAAAAATATTAATAACAATAAAAATAATTTTATTTTATTTTGTTTTTTTTAAATAATTTTAAGTTTTAATTTATACTTAATATTTTATTATAATTAAATAAAATATTAATATGTCATTGGTTTCAACGTGTTTTGGTTGCATCCGCACCTTTTTTTCTTTTTTTTTTTAATTTTTATTTTAATTTTTTAATTTTTTTTTTTTTTTTTTTTTTAATTTTTTTTTTTTAATTTTTTTTTTTTTTCTGTTCATAAAATTAAATTTAATTTTTCCAATGTTGTTGAAAAAAAAATAAAAAAAAAAAAAAATAAAACAAATAAAACAAATAAAACAAATAAAACAACAAAAAAAATTCAAACAAATATTTTACATTTATATATTATAATATATATATATATATTTGTAGATTAAAAAAAATTAAAATAAAAAATAAAGAAATAAAAATAAAATAATTTCATTATTAAATAAGGAAAGAGTGAGAGGAGATAGGTAGATGATCGAAAATGGAGAAGAATAAATCAGCTCTATTATCATTTCTAGAGATGGATCTTAGAAATATCTCATCAGAAGCAAGAAATAAATTATTAAATATTAAAGAAGCAAGTGAAAGAGGTATTTTATATATTAAATATCTTCAAGAACAATCAGCAACTCCTGAAATATTATTACAAAGTAATTTTTTACCACCATTATTATTATTAGTATTAGTATTGTTTTTAAATCATGTTAACTAATATTTCCAAAAAATATAAAAAAAATAAAAATTAAAAAAAAAACTTGTTAATTACAGATTTAAAATCAAAATCTGATGAAATCTTAAAACCATTTTTAATGGCATTAGAATCAAAGAATCAAAAAATGATTTCATTAGCAATTGGTTCAGTTTTAAAATTAATTTCACATAGTGCAATCTCAAATGTATGTAGTTTTATATATATATATATATATATACATATAATGTATATGCATATGTATTTATAAATATTATTAACATATATATATATATTTTTAAATTTTATATATATAGAGTTCAATACCTTCAATTTTAAGTAAAATGCAATTATTAATTGATGTTGGATCAGATGAATCAATTCAATTAAAAGTTTTACAAGGATTATTAGTATTGATAACTACAGTACCAGATATTCATGATGAAGAGTTATCACAATTATTGGTATTATGTTTTAGATTACATGGTAGTAAGAATACATCAATTCAAAGTACATCATCTGCAACATTACCACAAATCATTAGAATCATTTTCGATAGAGTTTCTGTTGAAATGAATACTGCAAATAAGGAAATACTATCATCACCTGTAACTACAAAATTAATAAATTCAAAATCTTCTGATAATATAACTTTAAGTAATAATAATAATCAAGATGATTCATCATCTTCATCTTTATCAACTACTTCAGATTCAACTACAACTACAAAAAATGATGATAATACAGGTACTACTACACCAACAACAACAACAACAGAAAATACAGATACTAAAACTACAACAACAGTAACAGAAACTACAGATACTAAAACAACAACAGCAACAGATAATCAATCACCACAATTAAAATCATCACCATCAAATACAAATGTAGTTCAACAACATCAACAACATAATAAAAATAAATCATGGTCAAATTTAAAACCATCAGCAAAAGATGCATATTTATTATTACAAGATTTATGTTATATTACAGGTAGTGATTCACCAGAATGGTTACCACATACGACAACCATTTCAAGAGCATCAGGTTTAGATTTCATTGAAATGATACTTTCAGTTCATTATGATATTTTTTTTAAGGTGAATAATAATCAATCAATCAATCAATCATTTATTTAAAATTAAAATTATTTATTATTAACACTTTTTTTTTTTTTTTATTTTATTATTTTTTTTTAGTTAGAAGAATTTAAAAATTTATTAAAAGATAAAATTTGTCCATTATTAATTAAAAATTTTAAATTTAAGATGGATTTTTATCATACAGTTAGATTGATTAGAGTGATAACACAATTTATTAGTAAATTTAGTTCAATAATGGTTACAGAATCAGATGTATTATTGACAAAAACTATAAAGATGATGGATTTAGATCAACCAATTTGGACACAAATTTTAGCATTGGAATCATTTAGAGTCTATTCAGAGGATCCAAATCTATTAAGATTATTCTTTAAAAACTATGATAAAGATAACAACTCTGCAAAGATATTTGAAACAATGACGATTGCAATTGGAAAATATGTTCAAAATTTGTATGGATTGGATAGTAGTCATTTTGTGTTGGTTCAAACCTCAAAGAATCGTCTATTGGATTTATTATGGCAATCAGAGGTACCACTGATTAAAGAGAGTTATATAATCTCGGTTTGCACAGAATGTATCAATGGTATTGTTAATGCAGTCTCAAAAATCAATAATCCCGATAATAGTGCACAACAATATTCAGACTCTTTGGAGATATTCACTCAAATGGCAAATTCATGTTGGGTATCAATACTTGGTGGTATCTCAATGTTATTAGGTAAAACCAATGACGAAGCTTTAATTCAAATGGTTTTAAAATCATTACAATCATTTACAAATACATGTGGTGATTTACATTTATCTGCACCAAGAGATGCTTTATTAACTTGTCTTTGTAAAACTACAACTTTACCATCATTTGAATTATTAAATTCAAATTTAAATTTAAATGCGACAACAACAACAACGACAACAACAAATACGAATACTATAAATAATATAAATAATATAAATAATATAAATAATACGAATAATACGAATAATTCGAATAATATAAATAATACAAATATAAATACGAATAATATAAATAATAGCGAACAACAACAACAACAACAACAACAACAAATACAATCACCAATATCATCGACATCAACATCATCAAATATAATATCATCACAACAATCAACACCATCAAATTCATTAACACCACAACAATTGTCACAAAATAATAAAGACGGTCAAATTTCAATAAATACTATGGAAGAGAAATTATCAAATTTTTATCCAACCACTAAAAATATATTATCAGTGAAAATTTTATTTAATATAGCTCATTGTATGGGTTCATTATTGGATGAATCTTGGATACTGGTTTTAGAAACATTAGAAACTTGGAATAGATTTTTAGAGAGTTTTTTAAAGAAAAAAGAGAATTCAAATAATACACAAACAACAACAGGTACAGGTAATACAATAAATGGTAATAATAATAATAATAGTGGTGGTAATAAAAGTGGTGATAATATAATATTACCAAATCCATCAAGTTTATCAATTGCAAATAATAATAATATTAATAATAATAATGAAAATACATCATCACCAAAAGAAACATCATCACCACGTACAATTGGATCAAGTGAAGTACCAATTTTAATGAATTCAATGGATAATTTATTTAAATCAAGTTCACAATTAGATTTAAGATCTTGTCAATACCTTTTAGAAGCATTAGGTAAATTATGTACACAATCATTTAATTTGAAATCATTTAATTCAACACCTAATATGTTTGGTATTTCAAAGTTACGTGAAACTGCATTAGCAAATCTCTATAGAATCGATACAATATGGCCATTAATTTCAGATCATATCATTGATGCTGGTAATCATAGAAATCCATTATTTAGAAAATATTCTGTTGAATTTTTAAATTCAATCATTAAATCAACAATTTCATTACAACAATCACAACAATTATTACAATTACAAAAAGAAAAATTATTATCACAACAACAACAACAACAACAAGAAAAAGAAAAAGAAAAAGATAATTCATCATTAAATAGTGAAAGTAATGAAGATCAATCATCTGATCTAACAAATTCACCAGTTTCAACAACAACAACAACAACAACAACAACAACAACAACAACAACATCAACAATTAATATTTTAAATTCAAATTTATCATCAATTAATTCACAATTTATTGAAAATTATGAATTTGAAAAAGAATTATTAGAATTAGATAAGAATCAAATTCAATTAGAATTTTTTACAACATTAGAAGAATTATCATTTTCAACATCAAATGATACAAAAGAGAAAGTTTTAGAATCTATTAATAGTATTTTATCAACTTCTGGTCAATCTTTAACAACTTCATGGCCAATTATTTTAAGTATTTTGTTAAGAATGTCAAAATGTAATGAAAAGAGATTCATTTCATTATCATTTTCAAGTTTAGAATTAATTTGTAATGAATTTTTATCAAATTTAACACCTGAATGTTTAGCATTAACCATTGAATTGATTGAAAGTTTTGTTTCACAAAAAGCTGATATCAATATAAGTTTAACTGGTTCATCGGGTTTATTGACAGATTTAACTTATTTCTTGGCAAATGAAAATTCAATTAAAACAAGTAAATATCAAGTTTCAGATGGTAAAGCAATTGACCCAGTTAAAGAATCACATAGTCAATGTAGGTTCACTAAAACTTTGAATTCACGTATACGTCCATCCATTTCAGAGTCAAGTCCATTCTTTAAGGAGAAAAATAAATCATTGATTGATAGAATGTGGTTATGTTCTTTCAATTCTATGAAAACCTTATGTATTGATGTTAGACCTGCAATTAGAAATGGTGTAGTGGTTTCATTATTTCAAATTTTAACAACTTATTTCCATTTGTTTGAAAAGGAGTTATTGGATGTCATATTGTGGTCAATTCTATTCCCATTGATTCAAGAGATTAAATCATTCTCTGAAAAGGCTGATCAAGAAAGAATAGATTCTGATCTAGGTGGTGGTGTCATGTTGTTGGTACATCATAGTAGAAACACTGCTCAAAAACAATGGGATGAAACTCAAGTACTCTCAATTGGTGGTATGGTTAGAATTTTTAAAACATTTTTTGATCAACTTTTCACTTTACCAACTTTTGATGCAGCTTGGTCAACTTTATTAAATCATCTTCAAACCGAATCTAAATCATCATCAAAGGAGGTTTCATTGACTTCACTCTCGTTCATTCATGAGATTGTAAATACTCCATCCATTATTGACCCATCACATCCACAATTGGCCGAGTCGATTTGGGAATGTTTATTACATTTGTCTCCAAAGTTATTTGATCCACAAAATTCTGTACCAAAATCATTGTCTGTCTATATCAAGGTTTTCACAGATTTGTTCAATAAAACTCGTCCTCAATTGAATCATGCACAAATGAATCGTGCTTTGGAGATCATTTTCCCAATGGGTTTATTCATTGGTGATTCTTCAACCGTTTTATCAAATCCACAAACTCATGCCATTCAATTGATTAAATCATTACCACCAATCACTGTGGATATTTTCCCATCGGTGATTTCAATACTTTTGAAATATATCTCGATTGGTATCAATATGGTTTCACCACCATTCACACCAACTTCAGCAACTTGTGATTTCATATTCCCACCACAAACTCCAATTACAAAGGATTTAGTCTACTATTCAACCATCACTGAACAATCAATCGATTTAATCTATGAACTATTTTCACATTCTTCAACAACTGATGAAATGAGATCATTGGTATTCGAAGATATCATAAAGGTATTGGGTGCTTCAATGTTAACCAAATATCAAAAATATCATTCAACCATTTGGAAACTTTCTGTATCAAATTTAATTAAACTATTACCATCTGGTCTATTGGCAATTAATATCGATTCAAATCATTTAAATGATATTAAAAGAAATATCATTTGGACAGAGTTAATCGATTCAATTCAAACTTTTATACTTCATGAAAGACCAAATCATCAAATTTCACCAGAGAAAAGATTAGAAGAGGATCAATATGATATTGATCTTATCAATGCAATTTCAAAGGAAATGGTTGGTTTCTCTGGTATTAAAGTTGAACGTGTTTCAATCATTCGTGATAGATTAGTTGAAATTTTACAAGAAGGTTCGGTTTTATCTGCTCATGGTCGTGAAAAAGTTGCTCAATCTTGTTATAGAAATATGTTTTCAATTTGTTCAACTACAAATAATAATAATAATAATAATAATAAAAACGATAATAATAATAATAACAATACCGATGATAATGATGGTAATCAAGCTTCAGAATCAATTGAAATTGCTAAAGTAGTATTACCAGTGGTTTTAAAACGTTGTAAAGATGTTTTAACAAGATTTGTAATTGATGAAAGACAATCTGGTAATTATCCATTACCAAGATATCGATTATCTGAAATCTCTTTTATCTTGAAAGAAATTTATGAATTACAATTACAATCAGGTGTTTATCAACCATTAAATAATAGTACAACTATAATTAAACCCGAATGTAAAAGACCTCATCTATTAGAATTATATACTATACTTTGTGATTGTATTTGTACTTCTGAAAAAGAAATTAAAGAATTATTAAAAAATATATTTTTAATTATCTCGAAAGAATTTTTAAATTTATAAAATTTAAAATAAATAAATAAATAAATAAAAAAATTATAATTATAAAAAAAAAAAAAAAATTAAAATTAAAATAAATCTTTAATCTTTTTTTTTTTTTAATCAATTTTAATATTATAATGATTAAATTGAAAAAAAAAAAAAAAAGAAAAAAGATTTTTTTAATTTAATTTATTTTTTTATTACTAATTAGTAATAAAATTAAAAAGTAATTACAAAAACAAAAAATAAAATGATGAATAAAGAAGATATTGAGTTTAAATGAAGAATTACAGTATAATTCTCTCAAAAATGCATTCTGTCCACAATCGTCACTTTCTTTAGTAAAGATTCTATCTGATAGAGAACAAATTGTTTTTTTACAATGTTTTGAAACACAGGATTTTGTATAATAATTACTACCATCCAAAGAGCACTTATTATCGAATGCACACTTTTCCACACCGTCTGAATAAATAGATTTGTATATTTCTGGCATGTTCAATACAAATACCATCAGAGCACTAAAAAAAAAAAAAAAAAAAAAAAAAAAAAAAAAGTTAATAATATTATAATATTTGTTAATTTATTAATTTTATTATTACTACTAACATATAAATCTTTATTGTAATCACACATATCTTTAGAGCAGTCAGCACCTAATCCAGCGAGTTGTTTTTTAAAACAAACAATTGACCAAAGCACTGGCTTGAATAGGTGCACGATTCACCCTCAAATTTTATTTTTTTACATATATCATCTATACAATATTCATCATAATTGCAATTGGAATTCAATCCATTACAATTTTCAGAAGATTTAAATTTACATTTGTTATTTACATAAAAATATCTTTAAAATTCAAAAAAAAAAAAAAAGAAAAAAAAAAAAAAAGAAAAATTAATGGGTTTGGGAGTTGAATAGAAAATAAAAAATATAATTAAAAAAAAAAAAAGAGGCCAGCACTGCATAAAATTACTTAAATTTTGTATCCTGCCAACTTTTAGGGTTTATTTGAAAAAGATCTTACATTTATTTTTTTAAAATAATTTAAACTTTTTTTCAAAACAATCATTTTTTTTGTAGCTAAATAATTTTTTTACCCACTACAAAAAAAATTTTAAAAATAGAAATAATAAATATAAATAATTTTTTTATTTATAAATTTTATATCTAGATGTTGAACAACACTTATTTAATTTAATTATTTTTTTTTTATTTTAGGAAATTTAATTAAAAAAATGAAAATTTCATTTGTGTTTTTTTATTTTTTTTTTTTTTTTTTTTTGTTTTTTTTTTTTTTAATTTGGTTTGATATTATTTTCATATGTAAAAATAAAAATGTTAAGATCAATAATTAAAACAAAAAACATAGTTCAAAAATCATCAATAATAAATCAATTATTTAAATATAAAAATAATTCTATAGGAACAATAAAAGATAATAGTAATAATAATAATAATTATTTTAAAAGAAACTTTACATCATATGATGAATTAGGTAGAAATTTTTTAAAGAATTATAGAAATGTTAAAGATGAATTTTCATCTTCAAAACTATATGAAAAAATTAATGATGAAAATAAAGAATTATTAAAAAAAATTGATTCTAAAAATTCCTTATATCTTTCAAAATTAATTACAACAGGTATGTATGTGTATATTTATTTTTTAGAAAAAAAAAAAAAAAAAAAAAAAAAAAAAAAAAGAAAATTTTATTTATTTATAAATAAAAAATAATAATAATAATAGTTGAATCATCAAGAGAAGATCATCAAGAACAAAGTAGAATGATTATATCATATTTATCAAGTTTAGCAAAAGAAAAAGGTACACAATATAATTCATTTCGTATTGGTATTAGTGGACCACCAGGAGCAGGTAAATCAACATTCATTGAAGCATTTGGAAAATATTTAACATCATTAGGACATAGGGTTGCAGTATTGGCAATTGACCCATCGTCAGTAAGATCTGGTGGTTCAATTTTAGGTGATAAAACTAGAATGACAGAATTGGCAGTAGACGAGAATGCCTATGTCAGACCATCAGCAACTAGAGGCTCATTGGGTGGCATAACTAAAGGAACTTCCGACACTATCATTCTATGCGAATCTGCAGGATACGATATAGTTATAGTTGAAACCGTTGGTGTTGGTCAATCTGAGGTGTCAATAGACGATATGGTAGATTGTTTCGTTCTGTTAGTGCCACCTGCAAATGGCGACGAACTTCAAGGTTTAAAAAAAGGTATTGTAGAATCTGCCGATATCGTAGTGGTTAATAAAGCCGATGGCGAATTATTACCAAAAGCAAGATTCACCGTCTCAGAGTACACTTCGGCTTTCAAGCTCCAAAGACCAAAAAATCAGCATTGGATCTCCAAAGTTGTGTCATGTTCTTCCATTTCAAAGGAACATATCGATAAAGTTTGGAATACAATGTGTGAATTTAAAAAAGTTATGATGAATTGTGGTGACTTAAAAACTAAAAGATCACTTCAAAAAGAAACTTTTATGAAGAAATTATTAGAAGAAGAATTATTAACTTTACTCCATCACAATGAAGATGTTCAAAAAGTTTTACCTTACTTTGAACAACAAGTGAAAGATGGTATTCTTTCACCAACTTTAGCATCAAATGAAATAATTAAAACATTTTTAATTTCTGAAAAAAATAAACCAATTAAATAATAATAATAACAAATAACAAATAAAAGTTTTTTTTTTTTAAACTTTTTTTTTTTAAACTTTTTATTTTATTTTATTTTTTTAAAATCTTGTAACAATCATTTTTTCACCAGTTGAAGTTGTAATTGGTCTTGAATAAGTTAAAATGAATTGTTCTAAAGAATTACCAGGTGGAATTGTTGATTTAATGAATGGTTCAATATCATCAATTGACCAACGAGTTGAAATTTGAAATAATTCTTTGAATCTTGCTTTTGGAATTGTTGGTAATATTGATTCATTTATAAATTTAACGGATTTCTCTTTTGGATTGGTTGATGATGATGGTATTAAAATTGCAATTCCTTTTAACATTGAAAAGTTTGGTTGAATTTCAATTGGTAATGTGTCTTTCCAATTATCCATAAAATCTTCAAATTTCATATTACTTTTATTTGATAATGTTAATAATTGTTTTGCTCTAAAAATACAAACTTTATTAAAATCTAATGAACAAATATTTTCATCATTATTATCATCACCACCACCACCTTTTATTTCTTCACCACCACCACCACTATTTGTTGGTGATTTCTGTTTACTATATAATTGTAAACAATGCTTAATTATAAATTCAGGTGCTCTTATATTCTCTATACATTTATCAATTGGTATATTATCTAATTTCCATGCACCGATTGTTGCTTCTGATAATATTAATTCTAAAATTTTAAATTCATAATTTTCTGAAAGTACAATATACCTATCTGAAAAAAAAAAAAAAAAAAAAAAAAAAAAATTAATTTCTTCTTTATCATGATTGTTTTTTTATATTAAAACTTACTTTTATAAATTAAAGTATTTAATTTTAATAAATATTGTTGAATTTCTTTCTCACTTGATTGAATTCTATCAATTATTTCATCAAAAGAGAAACCTAATAAATTTTCATCATCTTCAAAATCTAATGAATTATCAATTGCTTTAGAGTATAATAAATCTTTTAAAACATTTAATTTTGGTTGTATCTCTGTTAATTCTAAATGATATTGTAATGCTACTTTAATTTTATTAGTGTCTTTTGATACTAATAACATTGAATTTGATGTATGTCCTGCTCTAATTGTAAATGTTTTATCATCTGTACATAATACTGCTTCATCTGTTAATGAACCTTTTATAACTAATCTTTTTATTTAGAAATAAAAAATAATTATAATAAATATTATCATAATATTAATACCAGTGATTCAGTTTATGTATAGATATCTATACATACTTTTTATTATTTTTAATTTGATCTAAAATTTCTTGATTTGCTTCTAAAAATCTATAGTCAGTATCTGGATAATCTGATGAAAATGTGATTACTTTGGTATCATCATCATCATTTGGTGTCATTTTTTTTATTTATTTTAATTGGTATTTGTTTATTATTAAAGTTGGGAAATAAAAAAAAAAAAAAAAAATAAAATAAAAAAAAAATGAAAAAAGTTTTTTTTTTTATTGGCGCCAAAATAAATAGAATAATAAAAAAGAATCAAAAGATATTTACTAATTTTATTTTAATACTATTTACAAATTTTATTTTTATATGCTTTTTTTTTTTTTTTTTTTAGTGCTCAACTGTTATATTGCCACCATTATTATTATTATTCATATTATTATTATTATTATTATTATTATTATTATTATTATTATTATTATTATTATTCATATTATTATTCATGTTATTATTATGATTCATATTATTATTATGATTCATATTATTATGATTCATATTATTATTATTATTATGATTCAAATTATTATTATTCATATTATTACTATTCATACTATTTCCACTATTATTGTTATTACTATTACTATGATGATGACTACCATCAGGTCTATCTTTTTTTGATTTTTTCTTTTCACCACTTGTAGAACTGCTACTTGAACCATCTCTATGTTTTCTCTTTTTCTTATCTCTATGTTTTTTATCTCTCTTTTTATCTTTATCAGGTCTTTGATAACCACCATCTAATAAAGTGAAAGCTGATCTCAATTGACTATCATCCAATGATAATAAAATTAATTCTTGTTGATTTTCATCAAAAAAGTTACCTTCAACTAATCTTGTTAAACCTCCTGGTGGTTTAGGTGGTTCTGGTTGTTGAGGTTGTTGAGGTTGTTGTTGTTGTTGTTGTTGTTGTTGTTGTTGTTGTTGCTGTGGTGGTACACCCATATTAACATCTTGTTGACCACTTGCATTTGTATTATTACTATTATTATTATTATTACTATTATTATTATTATTACTACTACTACTACTACTATGCTTTGATTTCTCTCTTTTAATATAATTATCACCTGGTAAATTCTTTACATAAGATTTATAAGTTGAAGATAAATGTTTTGAATTAAATTCATTTAATGTTTTATAAAGATTAAAATGTTCTAATAAATTTGTTTCTCCTGTTATATTTTCTGATGATTCTATTTTATTTAAAATAACAAAAATTAATATTAGAAATTGAAAAAAAGTGAACAAAAAATATACATATATATATTTACTTTCTATAGGGTTTATAAGATAAAGTGAAGAAGACATTTTTATTAAAATTCAAAAAAACATATAAAAGTTTTATTTATGTGTATTAAAAAAAAAAATGAAAAATTAAAAAAATTTTTTTTTTTTTTTTTTTTTTATTTTTCTTTTTTTTCTTTTTTTTTTTTTTCTTTTTTTCATATTTTTTAATTAATTTTCAAAATAAAATAAAAAAATATCTAAGAATATCAATTTTTTTAATTTTTTTTATGGATTTATTATTTTTTAAAGTATGGAGAAATAAATATTTAAATAACTATATTTATAAAATTGTTGAAGAATTTGAATATTATAAACAAAGAAAACCAATTAAAAATAGTAAAATTTTAAGAAAATTGAAAAATGGTCAATATCTTACAAATATAATTTTAAATAGTAAATCAGTATTTATTGATGGTTATGAATTACCTGAAACCATATCAATATTAGAATTGGGTGGTAAAATGGTGTCACCCTTAAAAGAGAATAACATAACTCCATACATCAGCAAACTAATAATCAGTAGTGTTTCAATTAATTATAGTATTCCATCGTCAATTTTACCAACTCATTCAATTACACATTTAAAATTTTGTAATCAGTGTGAAATTAATATTGAATTTCAAATTGGGACATTACCACCGTCATTGAGAACACTCTATTTAGGAAACTACAAACATCCTTTAAAAGAAGGCATTCTACCCACTGGTTTACTAAAATTAACAATACACTCATACGAATACCCAATTAAAAAAAATGATATCCCAAACACTGTAAAAGTACTAACCTATGGTAAAAAATTCATAGGTTGTAAACCTGCAAATAGCGATACCAACACTAATAGCAATATTAATACCAATACTAATAAAATTAATAAATTGTTAAATATTGTTATACCAAATTCAGTTGAAGAATTATCAATTTTATTTGATATTGGTTATATACCGATTTTAGCAGACTCTATTAGAAAATTAACTATTGGGAGATTAAATTTTAATTTAGAATTTACAGATAAATTAAATAAGAGAACATTCCCATACAATTATTGTTTTTTACCAGAGAATATAACTGATTTAACATTTTTACAAATTATACCATTATACAATACATATGGTGGTAAATGGATTATTAATGATGATATATTACCAAAATCATTAATATCTTTAAAATTTGGATTTTTATGTTCAATTGAATTTTTAAATAATTCATTATCATCTTTAAAAAATTTAAAAGAATTAGAATTATTAAATAGTTATTTTTTACCAAAACCAACGTCAACAAAATCAAAATCATCTACAACGATGATGACACAATTATTTAAATTTGAAATACCAAAATCAATAGAGAAATTAAAATTATCAAGAGATTTTTCAATTTTAAATTCAATAGTTAATAAAGAATTGTTGTTACCATTATTATCAGATTTATCAATTGGGTTATATGATGATAATGATGATGATAAGTTTAATTATTTAGGATCATTACCTGAAACAATTAAAATATTAGAAATTCAAATTAGTAATTTAGGAATTGAGAGATCATTTTCATCAATTACATCATTAAAGATATCTGGTATTAATTTTCAAAATATTAATATTGTACCTTTTAAAGCACCATTATTGAAATCATTAGAATTTGATGATAATTTTAATAATAAAATTTGTATTGATTTTATACCGAAATCTGTAACAACTTTAATATTTGGTAATCGTTTTAATAGACCATTATCATCATTAAATCTACCACAATCTTTAACAAAATTAACATTAGGTTGTAGATTTCCAAAAGAAAATATTAATCAACTTTATAATCAATTACCAAATTTAAAATTAATAAATTTTAAAAAAAAATTCGAACTTCTTTAAATAAAATTTATTATTATATATTATATTATTATTTTATTTAATTAAAATTTGTTTTTGTTTTTGTTGTTGTTGTTGTTGTTGTTGAAGATTACCTAAAATTTGAATATATTGATCACCAATTGATAAAGATAAATCAGAGAGTGAATAAGTTGTTAAAGGATTTTGAATTGTAATGGTTGGAATTTTAACTAAACCTTGAGCTAATTCAATTAATTGAACAAAACCTGAAACATCAATATCACCAACACTTGTTGAACCAACTGTAACCAAAGCATCTAATTTATCAAGTGTACCAGTTACACTAATACCATTAGAGGATTGAGATAAAGCTGGTGTTAATTCAATATTAAAATTGAATAGAATTTGAAAAACTGTTTCATCATTTACAATGAAATTAACTGGAATTGAATGTAAACCAACTAAAACACCAGTTGAATTAATTGATACCATGGTTTGACTTGATGATGATGGTGAAATAATTTCAACATCAATTGGAGAATTTGGATATTTACCAGTTAATCCAGGTGCAGTTTGATTAAAGAATGGATCAGAAGTATTTAAATGAACTGGTGATTCTGATGGTACTTCAGATGGTGTAATTGTCATTGGTAAGGCTGATTCAAACATTGCATCTACCAATGACTCAAACAAGTATGGTGTCAATGTTACTGCAATATCAGTTTGAAAATCTTCAACTGCCTCCTCACTTGGTAATGAACTTGGTGATTGAGTTGGATAAATAAATTGACCAGCACTATTCTTTACAACAATACCACCATTCATTGCTAACACCATTGTTGGTGTCAACACTCCACCTTGACTTGACTCTACAATTGTACCTCTTGAATCTAAATAAAATTCATTACCATTATACTCCATATTCATATCTCTTAAACTTGGAAATAATGATAAATATTTTCCAACATTATTATTAATTTCTGTCTATAATATTTTTATTAATAATTAGTAAAATAATTTAATATTATTATTATTATTATTATTATTATTATTATTATTATTATTATTATTATTATTATTATTATTATTATTATTATTATTATTATTATTATTATTATTATTATTATTATTATTATTATTATTATTATTATTATTATTATTATTATTATTATTATTATTATTATTATTGCTATTATGAATGATATATATTACTTACAGTCATACCAGATTCAACTGATGGTACAAATTTAGAAGCAATTTCATTTGTAATATCATGAGTTTTATCACAAACTTTACTTGAACAATGAACATTATAGTTTATACCATTTGCAGGTACATTCAAGGTTGTAGAAGAACAAGAGATGGTTGGAGTTGATTGAGTGAAATCAATGGTCATTGCAATCGATAATGATAAAGTTGCTTGAGAGTTAATTTTGATATCACCTTTTTCACAAATTGATAATTTTTTAAGACCACCAATTTTATAACAACCTTGATAATCGGTTGTAATTGTAAATGTAACACTATTCCAACCAATATTATAAGTGTTTACACCTGTTTGTTGAAAAAAGAAATCTCCAAGTTGTACTGATTGTTGAATATTAGTTACAGAGTAACTAACTTTACCAGTTTTACCATCAACATTTGCAACTGGATATGAATTAATTTGATTTTGAATTGTTTGAGTAAACTTTTTTTTTTAAAATAAAATAAAATAAAAAAAATAAAAAAACAAAATAAAATAAAATAAAATAAAAAATAAAATAAAATAATAATTAATAATTTATAATAATGATTTAATTTTAAAATAATATATATACTTACTTCATTACCAAAAGTAGCTAAAAAATTTGAATTTAATGAAACATAAACACCACTATCTGGGTAAACACCTTGTTGGGAATTTACTAAAGCCAAACAAATGGATAAAATAATTAAAATAAATAATTTCATTGTTGGTTATTATTACACTATTTTTTTCGAAAATAGGTTTTTTTATTTTTTTTTTTATTTTACATAAAATAAATTTAAAATAAAATTAAATTAAAAAAAAAAAAAAAAAAAAAAAAAGATTTTTTTTATCGACCAAAAACTCCAATTTAAGATTTTTCCATCACTTTTTTTATTTTCAAATAAAAAAAAAAAAAAAAATAAAAATAAAAATAAAAATAAAAATAAAAATAAAAATAAAAAATAAATAAAAAAACAAATAAAAGTGTATAATTTATTTTTTATAATTTATTTTTTTTTTTTATTAATACCATCTTTTGTTGTATTAATATTCAATAATTTAAATAAATAACAAATAAAAAAAAAAAAAAAAAAAACTTTTTTTTCGAATTTTTATTTTTATTTTATTTTTTTTTTTTTTTTTGTCGGTCGGTTTTTTTGAAATTTTGATCTTTTTTTTTTTTTTTTTTTTAATTTTTATTTTTGTAACAAGTCATTGTATAATATAAATAAAATGACAAAGAAAACAACTACTTCCACAACTCTAACTAAAAAAAGACCATTAAATGAAGTAACAACCAAGAAATCAACCACAAACTTAACTAAAAAGAAACCATTAAAACAAGTTACAACTAAAAAACCAATAGAAGTTGAAAAACCAGCATGGAATGATGAAGAAGATGAAGATGAAGATGAAAATGAAAATTCAGATGAAAAAATAAATAATACAATTGAAGAAGAAGAAGAAAAAGAAGAAAAAGTAGAAGAAAATGAAGAAGAAAAAATTAAAGAAAATGAAGAAGAAAAAGGAGATAATAATGAAGAAGAAGAGGATGAAAAAATTGTTAAAAAAACAAAAGTTTCAAATGAAAGTGCTTGGGCAGATGAAGAAGATGTTGGTAAATTTAAAAATAGATCTTTATTAAGTGTGTATGTATAAATTAATTTCTATTTCTATTAATTTAAATAAATATATATATATATATATATAAATAATATATTTATATTTTAACTTTTTTATTTTTTTTATTTTTTTTATTTTTTTTTTTAAAAAAAAAATAGAACACCAGAATGGGCAAAAATTAAAGAAAAAGGTGAAGATGATAAAGAAGAAGAAAATGTTTTTAATAGTAATAAGAATTTAGTTAATAATAATGAATTTAGAATTTTACAAGATAGAACTAGAAGTTCATTAACATCAAAAGTTACTGGTGTAGCATATGGTTCAAATGGTAATGTATTTATGGCAGATTCAAAAGGTATATTTAAAGTTTTTTCACGTGAAATCGAAGCTTCAAAAATATATGATAAACAATTATACGAGAGTAAATTTGTTGATTTCTCAATTACAAACCTTTACTATATTGAAAAATCAAATGAAGTAATTATAACCGGTCTTGATAAAGAGTATTATTTTACTTTTGATGTTAAATCTGAAAAAATTACAAAACGTCCATTAAGAGGTAAGTTTTTAAATAGATAAAATAAATAGATAAAATAAATAAAAAAAATAAATTATATTAATATTTTTTTATGGGGTTTTTTTTTAAAAAAAAAAAGTTGGTAAAAATTATTTAAAAAAATCAGCAATTTCAGAAGAATACTTTTCAATTTCAGATTCTACAGGTAGAATTATGATGATATCGACAGCAAGTAAGACCATAGTTAATGAGGTTAGAATGCCATCAGCAGAGATAACAACAATGAAATTCTCATCGAATGGAAAGATATTGTTGATTTCATCAGAGGGCTACATTTTTTGTTACAATGTTGATAGTATGTCAATGATTCATAAATTTAAGGATTATGGTAACTTTGGATTGAATTCGATTACCACCATTACATGTTCACCAAATGGTAATTATTTAGTGACAGGTTCTCAATCTGGTATTATCAATAGTTATCGTTTCTCTGATTGTATGGAACAAACCACACCAAAACCATTGAAAATCATTGACTCGATCGTTTATCCAATCACTGGTTTAGAGTTTAGTCCAAACAGTTTAATGCTTTTGGCAAGTAGTGAATTTGATAAATTATCTTCAAAATTAATTTTATATCCATCTCATCAAACTTTTAAAAATTTTAAACTATCATGTAAAGTTGAATCATTTTGTTTCTCTCAAAATTCTCAAAGACTTTTAATTGGTGAAGAAGATGGTAGTTTAACATTATTAAGATTTAAACCTATAATTATTAATAATAATAAAAATTTTAAAAATAATAATAAGAATAATAAAAAATATAATAATAATAAAAATAATAAAAATAATAATAAAAATAAAAATAATAAAAATAAAAAATAAAATTAAAATTATAATAAAATCAATTAAAAAAGTGAATATAAAAAAAAAAAAAAAAAAAATAATAATAAAAAAAGTTTAAAAAAAAAAAAAAAAGGTTTTGAGTGTGTGTGTTAATGTTGTGTGTAAAAATTATTAAAATAGGTGTGGGTATGTTTGTATATATGAGTTTGGTATGGCGTTGGTGTGAATGAGTGGGTATGTATAAAATTATAAAGTTATTTTTGTTTATATCGTATAACAATATAATTCTAAAAATATATCATCAGAAATGTTTTTTTTTTTTTTCAAACCTTTTTTTATCTTTTTTTTTTTTTTTTTTTTTTGTTTATTTCAAATTAATAAATATGATCATCATAAAGTAACCCCTAATTAATCTTTTTTTTTTAATTATAATTATTGTTATTTTTTTTTTATTTTTTTTTTTTATGAAAATCATCATCATCATCATTGGAACTAAGATTGATTTAATTATTTTTTAATTTTTTTTTTTTTTTTTTTTTTTTTTTTTTTTTTTTTTTAAATTTAGATTTAATTGTGATCTACATATTTATTAGTATCGTTTTTTACCAATATTTTTTTTTAAAATTTTCTAATCATCAAGCACCACGTTAACAAACTATTAAAATCACAACATACAAACATACAAACATACAAACATACACTAAACATCTAATCCATAATTATCATAAAAAAGCTAAATATGGAAGTTTTTTTATTTTTATTATTTTTTTTTTTTCAAATAAATGGAAAATAATTTACCTATTTTTACAATATCATTTTTAATCAATGTTCCATTATTTTTTAAAAATAAATGAAAATTCAAATAGTATAATTAAAGGATAAAAATAATTTTAATAATAATGATAAAAGTAAAAAAGAAATTAGAATAATTAAAAAAAAAACATTGAATTTTTCAAAATAGAAACAAAAAAAATTAATTATTAAAAACTTCACTGTGAGGTGATTATCATGTTTTCTACTTTATTATATTTATATAAATTAAATCATAAAATAAATAATTTGGGTATACTTTTTTTTTTTTTTTTTTTTTTTTTTTAAAAAAAATATTGATTCCTTCAGATTATTTTACCCCTTTCAACACACAAAAAATATAAATTATTTGAAAAAAAAAAAAAAATAAAAAAAATAATAATAATAATTATAATATTAACATATCAAGATTTTAATTAAAAAAAAATTTCCAAAAAAATAAAAAAAACAACGGAAAATCTCTCCATAAACACAATTTTTTTTTTTTTTTTTTTTTTTTTTAAAAAACTCTCATCGTTAAACAAGATCAAAAATATTGTTAAATATGTACAATTTAAAAACAATAGTAAGTAACTGAAAGGAATTTTTTTTTTTTTATTGTTATTGTTTTTTTTTAAATATAAATATGGAATATTATACCCCCCACTCACCAATAAACAAATAAAAAAAATTATTATTATTTTAAAATTATACAAATATACACATGTGGGGTAAAATAACAATTCAAAAAAAACACACACAAACAAACCATTTTTTCATTTTTTATTATTATTTTTTTTTTTTATTTTTTTAATTTATTTTTTTATTTTTTATTTTTTTTATTTCTTTTTTTAAATTTATTTATTTTTGAAACTCAATACGATACTATTTGATTTCACATAATAAAATTTTATTTATTCAATTAATTTTTTTAAAATAAATAGTTTTTTTTTTTTTGGTTATTTTGGTTTTTTTTTGGTTTTTTTTTTCCAATTTCAAGATTAATAAATTAAATTATTTAATTTAGAAAATACTACTTTGATATTTTACAATACTATTAAAATTAATTTTAATTTAGTAATTTTAAAATATTAAATTAATATTTTTAAAAAAAAAAAAAAATAATCCCTAAAAAATTCATTATTTATATATTTATTTATTTATTTATTTTTCATTTTATTTATTTCCAATTACTTTTTATAAAAAATTTTAAATACAATAAAATTAATAAGAACAAACAAAAACAGGAAAAAGTAATAATAAAATTATTTTTACATATAAAATAATAAATTATGTAGGTATATATATTTATATAATTTAAATACTATTAAAAAATTTTTATTGTAAAAATTTTAAATTATATCTTATTTAATGGTCAATAA
>NC_007088.5:246169-331169 GCF_000004695.1 Dictyostelium discoideum AX4
TTGTTCATGTCAGATTAATGGCATTTACGTAGCACCCCGCTTAATTGATGGTGATTCACTTATTTATGAATTATTAACAGATCCAAATTGTAATTCTACTGATACTTTAATTAGATTTACTTCTCCTTCCCAAGATTATTCAATATCATCTGTATATCAAAATGGTGTTCAATTGCAATATTATAACAATTTAAATGGTTATTATATTAGTTCAGGTGAAAATAATATTACAGTTAATTATGAAGGTGATCAATATTGTTATAGAACTGAAACAATAACTATTCAATCAGTTTATGAAGTACCATTGGTCCAAATTACACCAGTTTCAGATTGTAGAAATCCAAATGGAAAAATTGAAATTTCAAATTTCCAAATTTTCTATAACTTAGAGCTTGTATTTAATTCAAATAGTAAACCAATTAATCAAGGCTTTATTGAGAATCTTGCATCCGGTACATATACAATTAATTATTACAGCAATCAAACATGTATAAATTCTATCACTGTTTATGTACCATCTTCAGAAAATGTAGCAGAAATTACAACATCAGTAATTAGCAATCCAACTTGTGATAATGGTCCTTTCTCTGATGGTATGATCAGAGTAGCTCTTAAATATGAAGGTAATCAAATTAATAATTTCACAATCCAAAATCAAGATGCAGAATTTACCTACCTTAATGATGGTGTTTACCCAATAGCAGGTGTTGGTGTAAATAGTTTAACAATTTCATATCTTTCTTGTATATGGAAAAGAGATATTACAACAGTACTCAATAAGCCAAGCTTTACTCTGGAAAAAGTTTTTAATGATACTTGTGATCTACAAAGTGTTTATAAATTAGTATCAAGTAATCCAAATATTGAAATCGATTATATTGATTCATCAAATGGCTTTTCTTACCTAAATAACTATTATCTAGTATTTCAAAATAGTGGCGATTTTGGTTATTATGTGGCTTGGAATTCACGTTGCTATGAATATTACACTCAACAAATTATAATGGATAATTATGATAGGGATAGTAATGTTAAATATATAGATTATGAAATTGTAAAACCAGATAATTGTAATTCATTAAAAATCGATTTAATCATTACAAATATGAACAAATTCATTAGTTTAACCATTGAAAATAAACTTCCAACACCAATTAATTCGACCCATTCAATTTTCAAAAATTTACCACCATCAAAAAGTTATGACATTTTATACACATTATTAAATGGTTGTGTCGCGTATCAAACTGTTGGTATAGATGAATTCAAATCTGGTTTTACTAAAGAAACAATAGATATCATTAAAACAAGTGATATTTGTTACTCTGGTAAAGCTTCAATACAATTATCAAATTTGGATTTTGATAATTATTATTATTATATTAAAAATTCAAATAGTTTAATGGGAGTTACTGATTCATACGATTCAATTCAACCACAGCAAAGTGGTAATATTAATGGTACAATTTTACTTTCAAATTATAATCCTGGTAGTTATAAAATTTATCGTGGTTGTAAATCAATGGCAAACTGTTATTTAGAAACAAATGTTGTTATTGAAAGTGAAGATCCAATAATTGAATCAATTTCAGTTACTGATTCATATGATAAATTAAATAATGGCACTGTTGAAATTAAATTGAATTATAATTCACCATATCCAATTAATTTTAAAATCATTGGTACTCAATTATCAAATCAAAATGGTAAATTTGGAAATTTAACACCAAAAACATACGAAGTTCAAGTTACATTAACTGATAGAATGTGTCCAGTCACTTTATCAAAATCATTTACAATTAATTTAAAAACATCACCACCAACACCATCACCACAAGATCCATCTGATGAACTTTCAACATCCTCATTTGTTCAAGTAAATCTTTTATTCTTATCAATCTTAATTTTCACTATTTTTATTTTTTAAACTTAGAAAAAATATAAAATACAAATAAAAAATAATGATTCAAGTGTTTGCAAGGAGTTTTCTTATTTTTTTTCTTTGTAGTTTATTCTGTGATTATGTATGGCATTTTTTTTTTTTTTTTTTTTTTTTTTTTTTTGAGGATGATTTCCTTTTTTTTTTTTTTTTTTTTTGTAAATTGGTATTTTATTTATAAAATAGAATTTTTTATTATGATAATCAATTAAATTATTTTATGGGCAAGAAAAACAAATTAAAAAAAATTCACTGAACCGATCACAATGATCACAACCGTTTTTTTTTTTTTTTTTTTTCGAAAAGCTAAAAATATCTTTTTTTTTTTTAATTTAATTTAATTTTATTTTATTTTATTTTATTTTATTTTTTTTTTTTTTTCAAACCAATCAAAAAAAAAAAAAAAAAAAAAAAAAACCTTAAAATAATTTTTTTTTTTTTTTTATAAAAAATTTTTAATAATAATATTAATAATAAAAAGGAAAATAAAATTTATAAATTATTAATTATTATTTTTTATTATTTTTTTAAATAAAAATAATTTTGTAAAATCAGATTGTGATCAAGAACTCGATTTGGTATTATATAATTCTTGTGGAAATAGCCCATCAAAATTAGTTATTCATGAAAATATTTATTCTTTTGAAAGTATTGAATTGACTCCATTTGTTCAACCAAAATTACTAAATTATTATTCTTGGGATTTACAAGATGGAATTAATTATTTCATAAGTTACAGATACAAGAATTGTAGTAATATAATTTCTAAACCATTTGCTTCAAAAGGAATGTATTATAAACTTTTAGCGGAACCATTATGTTTAAATACATATACTCCAATTATAGTTTATAATTGGGCTGCAGATGCTTCACCCTATAGTTTTTATAGTGTTCCATCAACAATTTGGGTTTATTCACAAAATGGTAATTGTAATTTCCAATCACCAATTTCTCCACAAAGCTACACAAAAGGTGTATTAAATGATGGTGCACTCAAATTCGTTGGACCAACATGTGGTTTTAAAAATGGTACGATTACAATTGATTTAACCAAAGGTTATTCAAATTATCATTTATTCCTTCAATCAGATTACCTTTTTGATAATGAAATTCAACCATCTTCAGAAGGTTTTTACAATGGATTGGAATCTGAAAATTACTTCCTTTTCGTTGATTCTGAACAGTGTGCTACTGAAAGAATTAAAATTTACTTGAAAGATGTTTTCGCTCCATTGGAAATTGATTTTGAGAATGTTCCAGATTTATTCCATAATTCAACAATTTCATTATCATTATCAAGTGGTAATAATGGAATTTTAAATAACACAAATTCAAATGCATTTGTTGGAAATACACAGCGTTTACTTGCAGATTGGAACCATGCACAAACCCCAATTATATCAAGAACTGTTTATGGGTATACTTATAATAAAGACTTTTCAACAGAGGTTGGCCAGTTACAATGTAATTTTTTCGAAACACTTTCATTTGATAATTATTCCCCAAATTTCAATTTCACAATTTCAAAAAGTGAAAGTTGTTTAGAAAATGTTTCAATTACATTCTATCCATTACCAAATCAAAATATTAAAGTTTATGATTATAGCTCAGAGTCTGGTATTCCATTCTCAATGAAGGATAACGTTTTATCAGTTAATAATAATTTAAATTTATGGATTTTTGATACCAATCAAGGGTATGGTATTGTTCATTCAACTGTTTTTGATATACCATCTTACAAAATTATCGAAACTTCAAATGGAATTGGATGTTGGAAAACTTATAATATTACTATTGTAAATTATGAAAATTATAAAAATCTAAGAATTCATTCATATAATGAAAATAGTGAATTTAATTTTTATCCAGTAGAAGGTGTATTTATAAATGTACCTGCATTGTATTACTATGTTACTTATAATGCTGGTGATTGTGAAACTGAATCATTCTTTGTAATCGATAAACTTGATATAAATACTCCAATGGATGGTGTGACTGTTGAATACACTACATTGAAAGTTGGTAATTGTACACATGAAACTTCATTCATGGTGACTGTGAAATCAGTATTCGGTAGCTATTCAAAAACTATGCAAACATTCTATGATAAAGAATTTACTATATTCCTTCCAAATTGTTCATGTCAGATTAATGGCATTTACGAAGCACCCGGCTTAATTGATGGTGATTCACTTATTTATGAACTTTTAACAGATCCAAATTGTAATTCCACTGGCACTTTAATTAGATTTACTTCTCCTTCCCAAGATTATTCAATATCATCTGTATATCAAAATGGTGTTCAATTGCAATATTATAACAATTTAAATGGTTATTATATTAGTTCAGGTGAAAATAATATTACAGTTAATTATGAAGGTGATCAATATTGTTATAGAACTGAAACAATAACTATTCAATCAGTTTATGAAGTACCATTGGTCCAAATTACACCAGTTTCAGATTGTAGAAATCCAAATGGAAAAATTGAAATTTCAAATTTCCAAATTTTCTATAACTTAGAGCTTGTATTTAATTCAAATAGTAAACCAATTAATCAAGGCTTTATTGAGAATCTTGCATCCGGTACATATACAATTAATTATTACAGCAATCAAACATGTATAAATTCTATCACTGTTTATGTACCATCTTCAGAAAATGTAGCAGAAATTACAACATCAGTAATTAGCAATCCAACTTGTGATAATGGTCCTTTCTCTGATGGTATGATCAGAGTAGCTCTTAAATATGAAGGTAATCAAATTAATAATTTCACAATCCAAAATCAAGATGCAGAATTTACCTACCTTAATGATGGTGTTTACCCAATAGCAGGTGTTGGTGTAAATAGTTTAACAATTTCATATCTTTCTTGTATATGGAAAAGAGATATTACAACAGTACTCAATAAGCCAAGCTTTACTCTTGAAAAAGTTTTTAATGATACTTGTTCACTACCAAATGTTTATAAATTAGTATCAAGTAATCCAAATATTGAAATCGATTATATTGATTCACCAAATAACTTTTTTTATCAAAATAACTATTATCTAGTATTTCAAAATGTTGGTAATTCTAGTTATCAAGTGGGCTGGAATTCACGTTGTGAAGAACATTACTATCAACAAATAATAATGGATAATTATGATAAAAATAGTAATGTTAAATATATAGATTATGAAATTGTAAAATCAGATAATTGTAACTCATTAAAAATTGATTTAATCATTACAAATATGAACAAATTCGTTAGTTTAAATATTGAAAATAAACTTCCAACACCAATTAATTCGACCCATTCAATTTTCAAAAATTTACCACCATCAAAAAGTTATGACATTTTATACACATTACTAAATGGTTGTGCAGGGTATCAAACTGTAGGTGAAGATGAACTCAAATCTGGTTTTACTAAAGAAACAATGGATATCATAAAAATAAATGATCTTTGTTACTCTGGTAAAGCTTCAATACAATTATCAAATTTGGATTTTGATAATTATTATTATTATATTAAAAATTCAAATAGTTTAATGGGAGTTTCTGATTCATTTGACCCAATTCAACCACAACAAATTAGTAGTAATGGTACTATTTTACTTTCAAATTATAATCCTGGTAGTTATAAAATTTATCGTGGTTGTAAGT
The DNA here is from genome assembly GCF_000004695.1 of Dictyostelium discoideum AX4. Taxonomy (NCBI): domain Eukaryota; phylum Evosea; class Eumycetozoa; order Dictyosteliales; family Dictyosteliaceae; genus Dictyostelium; species Dictyostelium discoideum. Next base: position 251,760 of record NC_007088.5, read on the forward strand.
CAATGGCAAACTGTTATTTAGAAACAAATGTTGTTATTGAAAGTGAAGATCCAATAATTGAATCAATTTCAGTTACTGATTCATATGATAAATTAAATAATGGTACTGTTGAAATTAAATTAAATTATAATTCATCAAATCCAATTAATTTTAAAATCATTGGTACTCAATTATCAAATCAAAATGGTAAATTTGGAAATTTAACACCAAAAACATACGAAGTTCAAGTTACATTAACTGATAGAATGTGTCCAATCACTCTATCAAAATCATTTACAATTAATTTAAAAACATCACCAACACCATCACCAACCCCATCACCACAAGATCCATCTGATGAACTTTCAACATCATCATTTGTTCAAGTTAATCTATTATTCTTATCAATCTTAATTTTCACTATTTTTATTTTTTTAATTTAAAATAATTAAAAATTCCAAAGTTTTTTCAATATTTATATATATACTTTTCCCTTTAATGTTTATTTTTAAAAAATTGTTTTAGTGGAGGAAATGGGAAAGGATTTTAAAAAAGTATATTTTTTTTTATAATTGACTGGAAGATGATAAAGTCTTTTCATTTTTTTTTTTTTTTTTTTTTTTTTTTTTTTTATTAATTGTTCGTTTTATTTGTTTATATATTTACATGTTTATTTATTAATTTTTTTTTTTTTTGTGTAAATTACAAAGTATCCCAAGAAATCAAAGTAAAAAAATCAAATCATTGAAACCCTATTCGTTATGAAATGATTGCAATCTCCTTTTTTTTTTAAAATAAAAAAAAAAATTAAAAAAATTAAAAAAAATTCAAATAACCAATCTGATTGATTTCTTTACCGATCCCCCAAAAAATTAATTTTTTTTTTAATTTTTCAAAAACTAAAAATATCTTTTTTTTTTATTTTTAATTTTTTTTTTTTTTTTTTATTTTAACCTTTTTTTTTTTTTTTTTTTTTTTTATTTTAACAAAAAAAAATAATATTAAATCTAAAACAATAAGGAAATGAAATTTATAAAATATTTATTAATTTTATTTTTAATATTAAAAATTAATTATTTTGTAGAATCAGGAGTAGATTGTCAAAAAAATACAGAGTATTTCGTTGAAAATTCATGTGGCAAAAATCCATCAAAATTAAACATCAACACTGATATTTACTATTTTGAAAGTATTGGAATAACACCATATTCCCCACCTGTTTATAATGAATCTACAACTAATTACTTTTGGTATTTGAAGGATGGTATTGAATATACATTTAGTTATAGATACAAAGGTTGTCAAAATATTAAATCACATTCAATTGTTTCACAAGGAATGTATTACCAACTTTTATCACAACCATTGTGTCCAAATACCTATTTCAATTATACAATTTATAATTCAGGAGAGTTTGGTGGAAATACAAATTATTACTCTACCCCACAAAATATTATAAGTTCAAATTATAATGGTAGTTGTACTATTAATATTTTAATTACACCACTTAGTAATTCCAAAGGTGCATTCCAAAGCAGTGCTGCTAAATACACCTATCCAACTTGTGGTTTTAATAATGGTACGATTTCAGTTGATTTAACAAAAGGTTATTCAAATTGTCACTTATTCAGCCAATTTGACACGAGTTTTCTATATGAAATTGAACCATCATCGCCATGTTTTTACAGTGGGTTGGAGTCAAATTATTATTACCTTTTCGTTGATTCTAAAGAATGTGCTACTGAAAGATTATCAATTCAATTATTCAATGTTTTCACTCCATTGGAAATTACTTTTGAAAATGTTCCAGATTATAATCAAAATTCAATAGTATCATTATCATTATCAAGTGGTGACAATGGAATTTTAAATAAAACTAATTCATTTGCAACTGTGGGTGGCACTGGACCTGATCCATTAAGTACTTGGAGCCATAAAGAAACTAAAATTACTTCAACCACACAATTTGGTTACTTTTATAATAAAGACTTTTCAACAGATCCATTAAAAGTTATATGTTCTTTTAATGATGGTTTTGAACCGCAAAAATTTAATCCAAATTTTAATTTCACAGTTACAAAAAGTGATACTTGTTTAGAAAATGTAACTATTACATTTTATCCATTACCAAGTCAAACATTTGTTGTTCATGATTATATTTTAGGAAATATATTACCATTGACAAATAATGTTCTATCGGTTCAATATAATAAATTTTTACATATTTCAGAGATTTCAAGTAATTCAGAAAGATATTATTCAACAGCTTTTTATGCTCCTATTTATAGAGTTGTTGAAACTTCAAATGGAATTGGTTGTTGGAAAACCTATAATATTACAATTGGTGAATATCAAATTTATTCAAATCTTACAATGAAAGTATATGATGGAGATGAATATGAATATATTTTTTATCCAATTGAAGGAGTTTTCGTTAATGTACCTGCAAATTATTTTTATATCCATTATAAAGTTAAAGATTGTGAAGTTGAATCAATAATTATGATTGATAAATATGAAGAAATTACTCCAATGGATGATGTAAAAATGGATATCAGTATATATGAACTTGGTAATTGTACACATGAAACTTCAATTTTAGTAAATATCGATACAGTTTTTGGTAACTTTTCTAAAGTTTATTCATCATTTTCAAATGGTTATTTCTCTTTTTACCTTCCAAATTGTTCCTGTAATATTGGTTTCTACTATTCTATTCCACCATTAATCGATAGTGAAACATTTTCTTATGGTTTTATCAGTGATCTAGATTGTAATTCCACTGGTACTGTTATTCAATTATTAGGTTCAAATGGTAATACTATTCAAGAAGTTTATTCAAATGGTATTAAATTAATAGTAAATAATGACGTTGATACTGATTTTGCATATAATATTGGGCCTGGTGAAAATAATGTTACAATTAAATATTCAAATACAAAAGGAACTTGTTACAAATCTCAAATGATTAACATACAATCACCTTATGAAGTACCATTAGTTGAAGTCACACCAGTTATAGATTGTGATAGTTCTGATGGTAAAATTTCAATTTCAAATTATATGAACTTCTATTCATTGGATATTATTATTGATTCATCCACTATACCAATTAATTCAGGTTTAGTTAGTAATCTTCCAACTGGTACTTACACAATTGTTTATGGAAACAGTGGATCTTGTGCAAATTCTATCGATGTTTATGTACCATCTTCAGAACAGTATGTAGAAATTACAACATCTGTAATTTCCCATCCAACTTGTGGTGAACAATCATTGAATGGTGATGGTAAAGTCAATGTAACTTTAAAGGTTTTAGGAATTAAAAAAAATACATTCTATATTCAAAATCAAAATCAAATATCATCTCTAACATTCTCAGATGGTGGTGTTTATATTGCTGCTGCTCCAGGTTTAAATACTTTATCAATATCCTATGGTGGTTGTATTTGGAATAGAGATGTTAATACAACAATTTCCAAACCAACATTCTCATTTGAAAAGATTTACAATGACACTTGTTTATCATCAGTATATTATAAATTAATAAATAATAATACAAATATAGCAATTAATTCCATCACTTCACCTTATACCTTATATAGTTACCAAAATGAATACTACACTCAAATGGCCACAAATTTAATCTATCCATACACTGTCACATGGAATACCTATTGCACAGAAACATTTTACCAAGAATTTACTTTTGACACTCCTTTTAATTATTATTCAAATTATATCCAATATGAAATTGTAAAAGCTGATAATTGTAATTCATTCAAAATTGATATCATCATTAAAAATATGAATACTTTTCAAAAGGTAACCCTTTCAAGTAAATATCCAACACCAATTAATTCGACTCATGCAATTTTTAAAAATTTACCACCATCTATTTCTTATGATATTTCATTCACATTATTTGATGGTTGCTCTGGTACTGAAATGGTTGGTTATCAACAACTTTCAAATGGTAATACTAAAGAGACAATCGATATCATCAAGGTGAACGACATTTGTAACTCTGGTAAAGGTTCTATCCAATTATCAAATATGGATACCTCCAATCATTATTACTATGTTAAAACATTTTCAGATTATTACGTTTACACAAGTTACCCAATTCAACCAACTACTAATGATAATGGTACAATTATTAGTCTACTTTCAAATTTACCAGTTGGTAGTTACAATATAACTAGAAATTGTAAATCAATAACAAACTGTTATATAGAAACAAAGGTTGTTATTGAAAATAAAGACCCAATAATTGAATCAATTTCAGTTACTGATTCATATGATAAATTAAATAATGGTACTGCTGAAATTAAATTAAACTATAACTCAACATATCCAATTAATTTCAAAATTATTGGTACTCAATTATCCAATCAAAATGGTATATTTTCAAATTTACCACCAAAAACATATGAAGTTCAAGTTACATTAACTGATAGAATGTGTCCAATCACAATTTCACAATCATTTACAATCAATTTTAAAACATCACCAACACCACCACCACTACCACAAGATCCATCTGATGAACTTTCAACATCTTCATTTATTCAATTAAATATTTTATCATTATTATTAATTTCAATTTTCACTATTTTTATTTTATAGATTTAAAAAATATTACACATTACTTTTAAAAATAAAAATTTAAAAATAAAAAAATAAAAAAATATATTCCTAATTTGGGTTTATGAAAATATTTAAAAATTATTACCAAAAAAAACCAAAATTAAAAGCTACTTTATAAAGAAATTATTTTGTATAATTAAATAAAAAAAAAGAAAATGTAAATTTTTGTGAATATAAAAAGAAAATTTTTTTTTTTTTTTTATTATTATAATAAATAAATAAAAAAGATAAAACAAATAATAAAAAAATGTTTAAACAAATAATTATAGTTATTAGTTTAGTTCTTTTTGCTTTTAATCAATTGGATATTGTTTCAGCTTGTAGATGTGATTCAGATTGTGAAGATTGTAATGAATGTACTTTGGATACTTGCTCTCGTGGATGTTGTTCAAATGTTGAAATAGATTGTGACGATGGTAATCAATGTACTGTAGATTCATGTTCAAAAGAGACTGGTTGTGCCCATAATGATATTAATTGTGACGATGGTGATGCTTGTACTACTGATTCATGTTCCAAATTATCTGGTTGTTGTAACTTGCCAATCTCTTGTGATGATAATGATGCTTGCACAACTGATTCTTGTTTAAATTCTACCGGTTGTTCAAATTTACTAATCTCATGTGATGATGGAAATGCTTGTACTACTGATAGTTGCTCAAAGAAAACAGGTTGTTGTAATTTATCAATCTCTTGTGATGATGGTAATGCTTGTACAACTGATGGTTGTTCAAAGGAAACTGGTTGTACTAATTCCAATATCGATTGTGACGATGATGATTCTTGTACTACTGATTCTTGTTCAAAGAAAACTGGTTGTTCAAATTTACCAATGTCTTGTGATGATAATGATGCTTGTACTACCGATTCATGCTTAAATTCTACTGGTTGTTCAAATTTACCAATCTCTTGTGATGATAATGATACTTGTACTACTGGTTCTTGTTCAAAATCTGCTGGTTGTTGTAATTCACCAATTTCATGTGATGATGGTAATGCTTGTACTACTGATGGTTGTTCTAAAGAGACTGGTTGTTGTAATACACCAATTACTTGTGATGATGGTGATTTGTGTACCAATGTCTTGTGATGATAATGATGCTTGTACTACCGATTCATGCTTAAATTCTACTGGTTGTTCAAATTTACCAATCTCTTGTGATGATAATGATACTTGTACTACTGATTCTTGTTCAAAATCTGCTGGTTGTTGTAATTCACCAATTTCATGTGATGATGGTAATGCTTGTACTACTGATGGTTGTTCTAAAGAGACTGGTTGTTGTAATACACCAATTACTTGTGATGATGGTGATTTGTGTACCAATGACTCTTGCTCTGAAAAAAGTGGTTGTTGTCATACTCCAGTTTCATGTGACGATGGTGAAGATTGCACAACTGACACTTGTTCACCAAAATTAGGATGTATTCATACCTATATCACTATTCCTGAACCTCAACCTATTGATTGTTAATAAATTACAAATGAAAAAAAATATTAATAAAAAAAAAAAAAAAAATTCAAAATTTTTTACTTTTTTTTGGCGGTCAATTTTTTTTTTTTTTTTTTTTCAGACATTTTTTATCGTCAACTTCATTACTCCAACACATAATTTATACAAATAATAATGTCAACAAGTAAAAAAATTAAAACAGATAATAATAAAATATTACAAGATGTGATTGATTATGAAATTTTAAAATCTTTAATAAATTATTTATTAATCAGCAAAAATAATAAAACAAATTATAATAATACTATTAATCAATATAAAATTAATAAATTTTATTTAAATAGAAATGAAATATTAAATTATATATTAGTTTCAAAAAAGTGGTATAATTTTATATCATCAACAATATCAAATAATATTATTGATAATAAATCATTTGAACATTGGTTAAAAATTAATTATAATAAAAATAAATCATTTATTGAAAATTACAATAACCAAAATCAATATGATAAAAATAATTTAATTTTTAATGACAAAGAAGATAATCAAAATAAAATTAGTTTTAATAAAGAGTTTTCAATTATAAAAATCAAAGAATCAATAATCAATGATTATTTTAAATTCAATTTATTTTTAGATGATATTACAATTGATGATTTTAAAGAAATTAAAAATAAATTTGAAAATAATCAATTACTTTATAATAGAATTGTAGTTAATGTTAAAACTGGTTATGAAGGGAATCAAGACGATAGTATTTTATTCGAAATACATGAATATATATCAAATGAAAATTCAGAAAACATATCAAATTTATTTAAAATATTAGAATTAAATTATAATTATTTGGAAATTGAGGGCTATAATCCAAGCTCTGAAGAAGATGATGATGAAAGTAATAAGAAATGTACTGAATTATATTTAAATAATTTATCAATTGCTGGTGTTGATAGAGATGTAGGTGAAGATGAAGAAACAGTAAAGATATTCAAAATTTTCAAAGGTAAAAATTTAATTTATGATGGATCTGATGTTGCTTGTGATTGTCCAACACATGTCGATTATTCAGCATTATTTGATCCAAATAATTCAGGTCAACAAGTTGAATCAATTAAAGTACAAAATAGATTAGATGGTGGTGAATATGTCGAAGCACGTCATTTAATCAAAGTTAATCAATTTGAAAATTTACATTCAATTACAATACCAATTAATTCATTTCAAATATTATCAAACCTATCTGAAGAAATGGGATTTAATAGTTTCTATAGTAATAGTACAGATTCAGGTAATTCAGAAAATATGAAATCCGAATTAAACCAAATGATTAATTCATTCATTACAAGTAAATCTTTAAAGAATTTAAATATATCATCCATAGAAAAAGAAGATTCAATTTATAGTGATGATTATGATGATGATGAAACTTTTGCTAATAATATTAATGAAACTATAGAATCATTTTCAAATTCATTTATACCATTATTTTCAGAATCAAATACATCAATTGAAAGAATTGAATTTGATTGTTGTGGTTTATTAAATATTAATACATTTTCAAATTTATTAAAAAACAAATCAATTAAATATTTATATTTATATGATAATAGTGATTTCATTGTTTACTCTTCAAAACAAACTGGTCGTGGTGGTAATGATTTACATAAAGAACCTATTTCAATTAATCAATATTTATTTGATAATATATTTTCATCGCCATTAACATCAATTAGACATTATAAAATTAATATCAAAGAATCAAATCAATTCAAATTAATATTTAATTTAATATTAAATAATATTTTTAAATTACAATTATATTCATTAATATTTGAATTAAATGAAAATGAGTTAGTTGGTGAATTTGTTAAAGAATTTAAAAATTTAATAAATAATATTTCAATACAACAACAACAACAACAACAACAACAACAACAACAAAAAGAATCAAATATAAATTTAAAAGAAATTAAAATTAAAATCGGAGATGATGAATATATTCCTGAATTAAATAATATTAATAATCCATATTTCACAACAGTAATAAAGAAATTACCAAAAAAAAATTAAATAAATAATATTGGTTAATGAAAATTAATTATTATAAATAGTTTTAATAAAATTTTATTATTATTATTGGTTTTTATTGGTATTATTATTTTTTTTTAATTTTTTAATTATTAACCATTTAGATATTAATAAAAAAAAAAAAAAATTTAAGCCCCAATTTAATTGAAAAAAAAAAATATATTTTTAAAAATATCTTTTTTTTTAGATATTAATAAAAAAAAAAAATAAAAAAATAAAAAAAAAAAAGTTTTTTTGGATAATTTTGAGAGAAAAAAAAAAAGTGAAGCTTTCATTTTTTTTTTTTTTTTTTTTTTGCTTAAAATTCATCATTCTAAAACACACTTTATTATTTAAACAAATAATAATGCCAAAAAATAAAAAAATAAAAACAGATAAAAATAATAAAATATTTCAAGATGTTATTGAATTTGAAATTTTAAGATCAATAATCAATTATTTATTAATCAGCAAAAAAAAAAAAAAAAATAATAATTATAATACTAGTAGTCAATATAAAATTAATAAATTTTATTTAAATAGAAATGAAATATTAAATTATATATTAGTTTCAAAAAAGTGGTATAATTTTATATCATTAACAATATCAAATAATATTATTAATAATAAATTATTTGAATATTGGTTAAAAATTAATTATTACAATAAATCATTTATTGAAAATTATAATAATCAAAATAAATATGATAAATATAATTTATTTTTCAATAACATAGAAGATTGCAAAAATAAAATTAGTTTTAATAAAGAGTTTTCAATTATAAAAATCAAAGAATCAATAATCAATGATTATTTTAAATTCAATTTATTTTCAAATCATATTACAATTGATGATTTTAAAGAAATTAAAAACAAATTTGAAAATAATCAATTACTTTATAATAGAATTGTAGTTAATCTTGAAACTGATTATGGTAGCGATGATGATGATATTTTATTTACAATACATGAATATATATCAAATGAAAATTGGGAAATCATATCAAATTTATTTAAAATAATAGAATTAAATTTTCATTTTTGGTTAGGTGAAGGTTATCAACCAAAATCTGAGGAGGAGGAGGAGGAGGAAGAGGAGGAGGAGGAGGAAGATCATCATGATACTGATGAATGTTGTAGTCCAAAATCTGAGGAAGACGATCATGATGAACATTGTAGTCCAAAATCCAAAGAGGATGATGATCATGACGAAGGTTGTCACCCAAAATCTGAAGAGGAGGAGGAGGAGGAGGAGGATGATCTTGATGATGAAGGTAATAAGAAATGTACTGAATTATATTTAAATAGTTTAACAGTTGTTGGGTATGATCAAGATGTAGTTGAAGATGAAGAAACAGTAAAGATATTCAAAATTTTCAAAGGTAAAAATTTATTTTATGATGGATCTGGTGATTCAATTGATACGTATACACATGTCAATTATTCAGCATTATTTGATCCAGATAATTCAGGTCAACAAGTTGAATCAATTAATGTACAAATTGAAACTATTAATGAAGAATTCGTTGAAGCACGTCATTTAATCAAAGTTAATCAATTTGAAAATTTACATTCAATTACAATACCAATTAGCTCTTTTCAAATATTATCAAGTTTAGCGAAAGAAATGGGATTTACTAGTTTCTATTATAATAGTAAATCAGAATTTGGTAATTCAAAAAATATGAAATCAGAATTAAATCAAATGATCAATTCATTCGTTACATGTAAATCTTTAAAGAATTTAAAAATAACATCGGTAAATTTAACAGATTATCATATCAACTATGAAGGTTATTATGATGGAAATGGAGATCTTGAAATTTTTGCTAATAAAATAAATGAAACTATAGAATCATATTCAAATTCATTCCAACCATTATTTTCAGAATTAAATACATCAATTGAAAGAATTGAATTAGATTGTATGCGTTTATTAAATATCAATACATTTTCAAATTTATTAAATAATAAATCAATTAAATATTTATATTTGTATGGTGATAGTGATTTCATTGTTTACTCTTCAAAATCAAGTGGTTATGGTGGTGGTAGTGAATTACATGAAGAATCTATTTCAATTAATCAATTTTTATTTGAAAATATATTTACATCACCATTAACATCAATTAGACATTATAAAATTTGTTTCAAATTATCAAATCAATTAAGATTAATATTTAATTTAATTTTAAATAATATTTTCAAATTACAATTATATTCATTAATATTTGAATTCGATGAAAACAAATTAGTTGGCGAATTTGTTAAAGAATTTAAAAATTTAATAAATAGTATTCCAACTCAAATACAACAAAAATCAAATAACATAAATTTAAAAGAAATTAAAATTAAAATTGAAGATGATGAATATATTCCTGAATTAAATAATATTAATAATCCGTATTTCACAACAATAATAAAGAAAATAGAAAAAAAATATGATTAAAAAAAAAATAAAAAATAAAAAAAAAATAAAAAAGTGAAATAATTTTTTATTTTTATTTTTTTTTTTTAAATAAAGATGTGGTTTCTCAATATTGAGAAGTTTTTTATTTTTTTTTTGAAAATTCTTTTTTTTTTTTTCCATTATGGGAGGTCAATTTTTTTTCCAATTTTTTTTATTTTTTTTTATTTTTTTTTTTTATTTTTTTTTTTTAAATCGAATTTTTTACTTTTTTTTTATTTTTTTCTTTATTTTTGGTAAACATAAAAAAAGAGATATCAAATAGAAAAAAAAAAAAGTTATAAAAAAAAGAGAAATTAATTGTAATCATTTATTAATTAAACATAAAGTTATTTTTTTTTTTTTTTTTTTTTTTTTATTCCAATTAATCCCATTTTTATTTTTCATAATAATTTTTATTTCCTTTTTAAAGTCTCATAAAAAAAAAAATTTAGAATTTGTTGGTCACTCTTTATAATTTAAACAAAAAATAATAATAATATCAACAAGTAAAAAAATAAAAACAGATAATAAAATATTTCAAGATCTGATTGATTTTGAAATTTTAAGATCCATAACCAATTATTTATTAACTAGCAAAAAAAAAATTAATAATAATAATAATATTAATAATATTAATAATTTAAATAATAATAATATTATTAATCAATAAAATTAATAAATTTTATTTAAATAGAAATGAAATATTAAATTATATATTAGTTTCAAAAAAGTTGTATAATTTTATATCATTAACAATATCAAATAATATTATTAATAATAAATCATTTGAACATTGGTTAAAAACTAATTATAATAATAATAAATCATTTATTGAAAATTATAAAAATCAAAATCAATATGATAAAAATAAAATATTTTATAGCAAAGAAGATTATAATCAATATAAAATTAGTTTTAATAAAGAGTTTTCAACTATAAAAATCAAAGAATCAATAATCAATGATTATTTTAAATTCAATTTATTTTTAGATAAGCTTACAATTGGTGATATTATAGATATTAAAAATAAATTTGAAAATAATCAATTGGTTTATAATAGAATTGTAGTTTATATTAAAACTGATGATGATTGGTTTCCATAATGTGATAATTTATTAAAATATTTAAAATACACGAATATGTATCAAATGGAAATTCAGAAATCATATGAAATTTATTTCAAATATTAGAATTAAATTATGGTTTTAGGTTGCGTAATGGCTATGATCCAAATCTGAAAGGGTATATTATGATGATAAAGGTAATAAGAAATCAACTGCTGAGTTATATTTTAATAATTTATCAATTGCTGGTAATAGATTTGCAGATGAAGATAACAAAACAGTCATGGTATTCAAAATATTCAAAGGTAAAAAATTATTTTATAATAAAACTTGTAGATATAGGTCAACACATGTCAATTGTTCATCATTATTTGGTCCAGATATTTCAGGTCAACAAGTTAAATCAATTGATTTATAAATTCGGTTTGGGAATTTGTTTATGAATTTAAAAATTTAATAAATAATATTTCAATTCAACAAAAACAACAACAAGAATCAAAACATAAATTTAAAAGAAATTAAAATTAAAATTGTAGTTGATAAATATGAAAAATTTCAAGAACTAAATTATTTTAAAAATCCATATTTCGCAATAGTAATAAAGAAATTACCAAAATGGTGGTAACCTTAAAAGATAAAAAATAAATTTCTAAAAGCTAAAGATATATTTATGACAGACATCCCTAGGAAAATATTTACAAAAAAAAAAAAAAAATAGAAAATAATATTATAGTATATTATTATTAATTTTTACACTTAATATTATTTATTATTAATAAAAATATTATTATTTATTTGAATTAATTTGATTTGATTTAATTTGATTTATTTTTATAATCTTTAACATCAATTAGGTCCATTTGAACAAAGTCTCATTGTTTCTTTAATAAAGGCAACGATATAAGGGGCATTTTGTTTATGATTGAAATTGACATATTCATCATCTTTGACAGCTTTTTTAATTTCTAGATATGCAATCTCTTGAGGTTCTGGACGATTACATAATTGTAAAATTACCCAATTCATTGTGATTGTAACTGTACCAATGGCTGGTCCAAAAATATCAAAACAAATTTGATTGATTTTCATTGTATCTTCTTTAGTGATTTCATTTAATCCATATTCAATTAACAAATCATCCATTAAATCTCTTGGTTTACTTGGATCAATTGACTTAAAATGATTTTCATTTTGACTACTAATTATTTGTCTAACGATATCGCAACCTTTTAATCTTCTAGTAAAGAACCAATCATAAAGTGGTGAGAAAATTTCAAAACAATCAAATGCAGTTAGTTTTGAAAGATTACCAAAAACATGTTCAACTGCATTACCAATAGTTCTTGACAAGCCACTTTCAACTGATAAATCTTGATTAAACATATATTTGAATAACATTGAACAAGCATATCCTTGAATATGTCCTTTTGGATAAAACTTAAAATAATTATTTAATAAATTAATATTAATAATTTTAATTGTAATTATTATTTCTTTAAAAAAAAACCTATAATTTCATTATTATTCGAAATTTTTTCAAGTGAATCAATAAATTCAATTGCTTTTTCTTCCATTAATTTTTTAGATGTATGAACTCTTAATTATTAAGAAACACTTGATTTTGCTCTTTTCCATTCGTCATCAGATGAGCTCATTACACCTAATCCATTACTTGAAGCATATCTCCAACCTGGAACTAAAAGTGATGGTTTGTAAAGGAAATTTTCATCTTTTTGAAAATACTTTACATCATAATTTGAGACAAATAAAAATAATCTTTCTCCAATCCATGCTCTTACAATTAATTCATGTTCTTGAATTTTGAATAATTCCCAAAATCTAATTTGAACAACATTTCCAAGAATAGGAAATGCAATTGGTCCACTTGGAGATTTTGTATGAATTTTCTTATTTTTTTTAACCTTTTTTTTTTTTGTAAAGAATTAATTAATTAATTTTAATTATTTCTAAAATATATAAAATTAAATACATACAAAATCTTTTACCAAGAAAAGTATAATTAGAATAATAAAACATTAACTATTTCCATTTCTCTTAATAATATAGTATTACTTTTTTTTTTTTTTCTTAACAATTTTTTTTTTTTTTTTCAAATATACTTAACAACAATTTTTTTTAAATGGAAGGTTTATTTTTGTTTTTATCTTTTATTTATTTTTTTATTTTTTTATTTTTTATGAATTAATCACCAACAATTAATTGGTGAGTCGATTAATTAAAAGATCAATTACAGGTAAAAAAAGATAATCTGAAAAATAAAAAAATTTTAAGTGGTTCAATCACAAATTTTATTACTAAAAAAAAAATTAAAAAAAGTTAAACCTTTTTTTGACTTTTTATAAAAAACAAAAATGATATTATAAAAAAGGTGTGGGTAATTAATTTAAATTAAAAAAACTAAAAAAAAAAACAAAAAATAAAAAAAACAAAAATAAAAAAAAACAAAAAATAAAAAAAAACAAATTTTACCCCAAAATTAAGATCTTACAAGTGGTGCATTCCAATAAAATTTTTTTTTTTTTTTTTTTTTTGAATGATTATCTGTTGGCAATTGTCAAAATTTTTATTAAATGGTGGTTATTTAATTTAAAGGAAAAAATAAAATAAAATAGATAAAATAAAAAATGGTGGTTATTTAATTTAAAGGTAAAAAAAAATATTACTTAATTAAATATTTCGAAAGAATAAAAAAAAAAAAAAAAAAAAAAAAATTACTTAATTAAATAATTCATTTCAATAGTTACAAGTTTTATAATAAATATATAATTGAAATCTAAAATGATTGAAGGAAATTTTGAAAAAAACAATGATAACCAAGTTGCAATAATTGGTCTTGGGCTAAGATTACCAGGTAACTCGGGATCTCCTTTAGAGTTTTGGAAAAACTTGCTTGGTGGTTTTGATGGAATTGTTGATTCTAATGAAAGGTAAAAAAAAAAAAAAAAATTTAAAAAATAAATAAATAAAAAATTAGAATTATAAAAAAAAAAATAAAAATAAAAAAAAAAATAAAAATAAAAATAAAAAAAAGTGATGGCGACTCACCTCTAACACACCATATTTTTTTTTATTTTAATTTTTTTCTTTTTTTTCATTTTCATCACCGTTGTCTTCATTTTTTTTTTTTTTTTTTAAATTATTATTTTTATTTATTTAGATGGAGCGACACATTCCATAGTATGGGAGAAATCTCAAATAAGAATGCAGGATTAATTGACTTGGAAGAGAATTGGCATTCTTTTGAGCCATTGTTTTTTGGGATCAATCCAACCGATGCTAAACAAATTGATCCACAAATTAAATTAATGTTAAAGTTAACATGGGAAGCATTTGAAGATGCATCAATTGATCCTTTAAAACTCAGAGGAACAAATACTTCTGTTTTTGTTGGTGCCGCAAATACTGATTATTCTTTTATTAATTTCGAATAAAATGAAGCGCCAATCAATGTTTTTAATGGTACTCTCAGCGCATTTGCAAATAGAATATCATATTGTTTTGATTTACGTGGTACTTCATTAACAATTGACACTGCATGTTCATCATCATTAAATGCAGTTCATTTAGGATATGAATCAATTGTTAATGGTAAATCAAATTACTCTGTAGTAGCTGGTTGTAATATATTATTAAGTAATTATTATTATAATATTAGTAGCACACACATATATATAAAATAGTTTTCATATTTCTAATATTTTATTTTTATTATTATTATTATTCTAAAAAAAGATCCATATATTACTAGATCATTTCATTCAATTAATATTACAGGTAAATCTGGTAGATGTAATTCATTTGATGAATCTGCTGATGGTTTTGTACGTTCAGAAGGTGTTGTTGTATTAATTTTAAAAAGATTATCACTTGCAATTCAAGATAACGATCAAATTTATTGTGTAATGAAAGGAAGTAGTTCAAATGTAGATGGTACTTTTAAGAAAACAAACTTTTTTGCACCTTCAAAAAGTGCACAATCAACTAATATCAAAAATGCATTTTTATCATCTAATGGTGCAGTGAAATATCAAGATATTGATTTCTTTGAATTACATAGTACAGGTACACAAGTAGGTGATCCAATCGAAGTTGAAGCTGTTGCTGATATTTTTAAAAATGTTAAACAAGAACCATTATTAATTGGATCAGTTAAATCAAATATTGGTCATCTTGAACCTGCATCAGGTGTAGCATCATTAGCAAAAGTTTGTTTAATGTTTAAACATCGTCAATTTGTAAAGAATATCCATTTCAATAACCCAAATCCAAATATTAAATTCAAAGAATGGAATGTTAAAGTATGCACAGAAACAACAGCATTCCCAGATAGACAAGTATCAATGGCAATCAATAGTTTTGGTATAACTGGTTCAAATGCATGTGTTTTATTGTCTGAATATATTAAACCTTCAGAATTAAAAAATCAAACATCCATGAAATTAAATGAAAAATCAAAATTATTAATACCAATATCAACCAACTCAAAGAAGTCACTCGAACAATTCAAATCAAAACTACTTGAAGAAATTGATACATACTCTGAAAGCTTAACTTTTGAAGAGTTTGCAATGTTCCAAGTTTATTCAAAAACAACCAAATTATCACAAAGATCAGTTTTAATTGGTAATGATTGGAATGATTTAAAAATTAATATAAATGAAATTATTTCAACAAAAAATAATAAATCTGGTAATATTATCAAATCAAATGATATTAATCCACCATTAGTATTTTCATTTTGTGGTCAAGGTCCTCAATATTCAAAAATGGGTTTAGATTTATATGAAAATGAACCAATATTTAAACAATATATGGATTTATTAGATTCAATACTATTTAAATATTATGGATATTCAATCATTCAAAAACTAAGATCAATTAATGATGATCCAATTCTAATTAATGAACCAATATTAGCTCAACCATCTATATTTATGATTCAAATATCATTATATAAATTATATTTGCATTGGGGAATCACACCATCAATAATAGTTGGCCATAGTTTAGGAGAAGTAGCCAGTGCATTTTGTTCAGGTATGATTGATTTAGAAACAGCATGCTTCGTGATATATAAAAGAGCAATCATTCAAAATAAAACCAATGGATCTGGAAGACTTTTAGCAATTGGTTTAAATCTTGAAGAATTCTATAATCAATTTTCAAAGGAATATCCAGAAATTGAAATTTCATGTTTTAACTCACCATCATCAATCGTTGTATGTGGTAATGAACATGATATATTAAATATTTCAAAATCATTAAAAGAGAAACAAATATTCAACTCTTTATTAGGTACACCATCAGCATTTCATTCATCAAAACAAGATATAATCAAAGATGAAATTATAGAATCAACCAATCATATCCGATCAAGACCACCTTCTATAACAACATTTTCAACAGTCACATCAAATAAATTCGATAAAAATACACCTTATAATTCAAATTATATATTTGACAATTTAAGAAAGCCAGTATTATTTCAACAAACCATTGAAAACATATTCAAACATATTGAATCAAATGATTTAGGTAATTCAGTAATATTTTTAGAATTGTCACCTCATCCAACTTTAAACCATTATGTTAAAGAAATGATTCCAAAGAATTCAAATTACTTTTTAAACAAAGATTCAATAAGTGTATTATCATCAATAAATAAGAAAAAAGAAGATATCAACGAAATTCAATCAACAATTTCACAACTTTATTGTTTTGGTTACAATGTCGATTTTAGTGCCCAATTTAAATCGGAAATAACATCAAATTCATTCAAGAAATGCTCATACATAATACCACATTATCAATGGGATGAATCATTATTTTGGAAAGAAGGTATTTCATCAATAAATAATAGAAAGAATGGAGTATCAATAAATCAACTTGGTAATAAAAATGAATCATCACCACATATATCATATACATCATATATCGATATTAAAGAAGAACCATTTAGATTCTTAAAAGATCATCAATTTCGTGGTAAATCAATTTTCCCAGGAGTTGGTTATTTGGATATTATTTTAAAACTTTTCCCAAATCAAGATTTAACCATACCACTTTTAGAATTTAAATCACAATTTATATTATCTGAAGGTGTAAAAAAAACTCTTACAACCAATCTCTACAAAAGTGCAAAGAATGAATATAGAGCAACATTTAATTTTAAAGATCAAACAAGTGGTAAGTGGGTTCAATCTGCAAATAGTAGAATTTTAATGAAAAGTTTAGATGTAACAGTTAAAAAAGTTGATATTCAATCAATACGTGATCAATGTAATTGGTCAACTTTGAAAAGAGATCAATTATATAACTCAATTAAAAACTATTCAAACATTTCAATATTAGAATCATTTCAAAGAATTGAAGAAGCTTCATATGGTGATAATAGATGCCTGTGTAAAATTTCATTGGATCCAACTTCAAGCTATGATAATGAATCATTTTTAAATATTTGCATTATTGATACATGTATACATCCATGTATTTTCTTTGATAACCCAGCTTCGTCTGTTTTTGAAAGAATTGAACATTTAAAAATTTATTCTTCAAGTGTTCCATTAACTGCAGAAGATAGAGTGAAGCAACAATACGTTTACTGTTATGTTGAACTTATTAAACAATTTAGTGATTTTATGTATTTAAAAACAACTTGTTTCTTAAAAGATGGTACTGTTCTATTACATTCTCCATTGGTAACAATTGCATCTACACTATCAACAAAAAATGAAATTGATATTGAATGTCCAAACAATCAATTATTTTCACAATGTCTTCAACCAAAAGATTCAATTTTACAATCACCATTAATATTGAAAGAATATTTTAATCAACAACTTCAACTTCAACAATCAAATATCATTTCAATATCTACTCTATCATCATATCTTTTTTCCACATTAAAGAAAATATTAAATAACCTCACCATTGATGAATTTCAAAATGATTCACTTGAACAGTTGATTGAAAAATATTCATATATCTTGGAAGAAGTTCAAGAAGTTGGTACTATCAGATCCAATTTAATCCTCTTAACAATCAACTTTTTATTAACACATCACAAACATATTGATCAAAACCAAGTTTCAAACTTTCTCTTGAATAACATTCCAAACGAATTATTAGTTGTTGATAATATTGTTTCAAATAAAGGTATTTCACATATTGGTATTTATCAACATCAATTAATTTTAGATATAATTTCAAAATCAATTATTCCAATCGTAAATGAAAAAATAGTTTTTAGAATTTTAGAAATTGGATGTGGTGTTGGTGAATTAACTAAACTAATCAATGATAAATTAGAATCAATTTTAAATGATAATCCATCATATAACATTGATATAGAATTTGTATTTTCAGATTATACCGATTCAAAAGTATTATTAATTAAAGAAAGATTGTTCAGTTCAAAAAAGAGTTGTTTCTTTAAAATTATTGATTTAAACAAACAATTACAAGAACAATCATTTTCACCATCTTATTATGATTTAATTATTCTATCAAATACAACAAATCAAATTAAAGATATCAACACATCAATTTCATTTGTAAATGAAATTTTAACTCCAAACGGTCATTTATTAATTTTAGATACAAATTTCATTCAAACATCAATAGATGAAGATTATTATTTAGAAAACTACAAACAATGGTTATCATTTAATTATTTAAATTCTGGTAGTGGTGCAATGAAACTAAATCAATGGAATCAATTATTAATAAATGATTTGAAATTTAATAATTTCATATGTTCAACAGGTGAAATTGAACCATATTTGATTCAAGTTCAAAAATCAAATTTATCAAATTCAATTAATTCAGTTAGTAAAGAGCATACATCAGAATATGATCAAATTATAATTTTTGGTACTTGTGATGAAATTAATATTGGATCTTCTTTCTATGGCTTGGTTCCAATAGCAATAAATTCAATTGATAAGTTTAAAGAACATGTCAAATTACAACAATTAACTGATAAATCATTAATATTATTTATTGAATCATTAAATCTATTAACAGTTGATAATTTTAATCAAGTCTCAATGAACTATATAGAAATCAATCAACATTTATTAAAAAATGAAATTTCAGGTTGTAAACATATTTTAATTTCAAGAAATGTAAACTTTGAAACTTCAAACTTATTTGGATCATCATTAATTGGTTCATTTAGATACTTTTGTGAATTCAATCAATTAAATATATATTCATTTGAATTTGAAGGTAATAATATCCTTAGTGGTGATAAATTATTTAATATTATTCAAGAATTATCAAATTCAAGCAAACATTCACAAAATGAATTTTCAATCAGAAGTGATGGTAAAATTTATTATGAAAGAATTAAATTAGAATCAAATTTAAAATTAAAATATAAATCAAAATCATATATTGAAAATAAAAATGAATTAGTTTCAAGATTAAAACCAGATTTAACATTTGCATTAGAAGCGGTATTACCATTGAATCCAAATTTTGTTGAAGTTAAAGTAATGGCAAGTGGTGTTAATTTTAAAGATTTCTTAGTTTATCGTCAATTAATTAATATGGCAAATTCAAATGAAAATGGTGATCCTTCAAAACCACAATTTGGATATGAACTAAGTGGAATCGTTACCAAAGTCGGTAAGAATGTGACCAAATTCAAAGTTGGTGATCATGTAATGGGAGGTGCTTTTCATACATTTTCATCAAGTGTTCATGTAGATCAAGAAAGAATCGAATTAAAACCATCAAACATTTCTTGGTTTGAAGCATCACACTCTTTAGTTTATTTAACTTCATATTGTAGTTTATTCGAACTTGGTAGATTGGATTTATATGGTTCAAGTGAAACAGTTTTAATTCATTCAGGAAGTGGTGGTATTGGTTTATCTTGTATCGATTTATTACAAGTATATGGATTTAAAGGATATTTATTTGTAACTGTAGGCTCTGAAGAAAAGAAACAATTTTTAAAAGATCGTTATGGTGATTTCATCACAGAGATTTATTCAACTAAAAATACAGACTATGAATATTTAATTAAAGAGAAATTAATTGAATTAAAAGCACCATCTCAAAAATATGGTAGTTTTTCAATGATTTGTGTGGATTTAATTATAAATACTTTATCAGCAGATTATATGTCCTGAATTTTCAAATAATCACAACTTTATCCATCGTTCGTCAAATTATAAAATTCATCAAGATACTTTAGGTAAAACAATATTAATAACAGGTCAAGCAGGTCTTTCAGATACAATCATAAAATGGATAAGAGAAAAAAGATCAGATTCTATTGAATCAATAATAGTATTATCAAAATCACCAATTAAATTTGAATTAGAAAGAGCAATTGGTAGAATAAGATCAACAAATTTGAAAATCTATTTTAAACAAGTTGATATTTCAGATGAAAAACTTTTATTAAAATCAATTAATCAATTATTTGAAGAAAATAAAAATATTAAACCAATTGAATCAATATTCCATAATGCATTTTCACCAGCAGAATGTGAACCATTAGAAATTGATATGAATCATTTAATTATTGGTTTGATTAAAAAAAAAAAAAATGAATGATCACATCCATTTTTTTTTTTTATATTTTATATTATTTTGTGCAAAATAAAAAAATAAAAAAATACACAAAAAACATATTCCCAAAAATTCAAATTTGCTGTTGTAGGGAATTTTCAATAAAATTTCACTGCCCAGCCAAAAAAAATTTAGGGTCAGTGATTTTTTTTTTTTCACTGTGAAATTATCAAAATCACTGACCCTAAATTTTTTTTTTTTTCAAAAAACAAATAAAGTTTGTTATTTTTTTGTTTTTAATTATTAATTCCTATTTTAATGGTTAATTATTATAATTTTTTTTTTTTCTTTTTTTTTTTTTTTTTTTTTTTTTCTCATTTTTTTTTTCTTTTTTTTTTATTTTCATATTTTCATTTTAGGACAACAAATTATCAAACATTAAAGAAATCTAAAACTTCAGAATATTTATCATTTGAAAATAATTTAATTTAAAAGAAATGTGAAGAGTTTATATTATTTGTTATTAATGAATTACCAAAATTAAAATACTTAATTGGGTATTAATTTCAAAAGATGAAAGAACAAAAGCAGCAAAATTAGATAGTGAAGGTTTCTTTCAAAACAATTCTAAGTGTTACTCCAGTTGTTATCAATAATAAAAAATAAATAATAATAATAATGTGATATCATCAGCTCAATCTTCACTATCATTAAGTAGTGCATCAACACCAATTCCAACTCCATTAAATACTAGTAGTAATAATATTGGTGGTAATACTACTACAAGTGTATCAGTGGGATAATCCCCAACAATTAGGGGTATACCATCATCACCAGATCAACAAGTTTTATTCAACGCAAACCATCAGTCGGTGCAATATGATGCCAAAATTAAATTCTTCTTTGAATTGATCAACTGATTTCCTTGGTAAAGAAAGAGAAAATCATCAATCATCTTCACCTTCATATTCATCATTATCAATATCATCATCATCACAACAGCAACATAATAGTAACAATCATCCAAAATCGATTGATGAAGCACCTGAAGTATTATCACCATTTGATATTTTACAATCAAAAGTTAATGCAGAGAATTCTTTATCTTCATCACAAGATTTAAATCAACATAATGTAACAACGGCTAGTCAAATTTTACAAGAAATTAAACCAACTAAAGAATTAACTAAACAAGAAACTGAAGCATGCAATTCCAGAGGAACCAATTGAAGAATGTAATAAATCAACTACAACCACTGCAATTAAGATCATCTTCTTCATCTTCTTCATCTTCTACAACAACAACAAAAACAACAACAACATCACCACCACCACAACAACAATTAGATTCGCCATTACCATTACCAGTTAATATTATTAATATGCCAATGGATGATGATGAACTTATTAGTGATGGTACAATAAGTGGTGCTTAAACTAATGATGGTATCAATTATTGTACCATCATTAGTTAAAGAATCATCAAGAGAATCATTATTGGCTACAACTATTGATAATTCAACATTATCAACTACACCATCACCATCTCCAAAATTACCAACTCTTGAAACTGCTAAACCATTGTTACATCATCATCTTCTTCTTCTTCAAACACCACTACTCAAACTAATAAAGTTTCTGGTGGTTCTGCTAAAGAAATTTGGACTAAAATTGATCAAAATACTGCACCATCAACTCCATCTAAAATTTTACCAAAAAGATTACCTTCTCAATCAAATCTTTAATAATAATAATAATAATAATAATAATAATAATAATAATAATAATAATAATAATAAATAATAATTAATTAAATAAATAAACAAAAAGAATAAATAAATAAAAACAATAAATAAAAAAAAAGATAATAAAATAAAACTACAATCTTAATTGAAAAAATAAATAAATAAATAAATAAATAAAATAAATAAATAAAATAAAACTAGTTTTAATAAATCTAAAACTTTGTAAATATGTTTTGAAAAAAAAAAAAAAATTTTTATTTTATTGTTTAACTAAATTTGGTTTAAAATTCAAATAAAGAACTATCTACTCTAAAAAAGAAACCCTTTTCAAATGATAATTGTTGAACACCATTTCTACAATCACTACCGTCATGAGTAGAAAATTACCATTTAAACTAAATTGAATAAATCCACTCGATAACCTGTTGGAAATTAGCTACTTGATGTTTTTTAATTATTATTTATTGTTTATTTGTTTATTTGTCTATTTATTTATTCATTTATTTATTCATTTATTTATTCATTTATATATTCATTCACTAATAATATTACCTACTTTAAAATTGAAAAAATGAAAATGAAAAAAAAAAAAAAAAAATTGAAAAAAATTGAAAAAAAAAAAATTGAAAAAAAAAAAAAAAAAAAAAAAAAAAAAAAAAAAAAAAAAAAAATTTTTCCCCATATTTTTAATATTAAATAAAATAATAATTAAACCCAAAAATAAAATTCCCATTTAATAAACTTTATTTGTTTTTTGAAAAAAAAAAAAAATTTAAGGGCAGTGATTTTTTTTTTCACTGCACAACTGTAGTGAAATTAAATAATAAAATTCACTGCGCTGGGCAGTGAAATTTTATTGAAAATTCCCTACAACAAAATAAATTTTTTGCTACCTCTAGTTTTTTTTAATCTATAATAAAAATATAAATATCCAAAATTATTAATTGAAATTTAATTGATTTTTAAATTGACAAAAGAAAAAAAAAACCGATATCTTGGACATCCAAGACAAAATTTTTTTTTTTTTTTAATTTTTTAATTTTTTTTCTTTTTTATTTTCTGCTTTTTTTTTTTTTTTTTTTCTTTTAAACAAAAAAACATAAATAAAAATAAAAAATAATAAATAACAAATAAATAATAAACAATTATAATGAATAATGAATATAATGAAATATTATTTTGGAAAGTTTTTAAAAATAAATATTTATTAAATTATATATTAAAAAATAAATGTTGTCGTAAAAGTAAAAAATTTAAAAATATCACATCAGTAGATTCAATGTTAAAACATAAATTATATCAACTTTTGATATGTAAATTAAAAGCAGATGAAAATTTAAAATTTAAACATAGAAATTATAAAATCATGAATGAAATAAAAGATATAGAAGTATTCAAAGAGATATATTCATTATTACTTTTTAAAGGTTACCAAGGCTCTGAGGTTTTATTCGAAAAGATTTGGGGTATAAAATCAGTAGATTTATTTGATTTTCATATAAAATATCATCCAGAAGTATTTCAAACCTATATAGATCTTAAAATACACTCAATCTTCATATATAATCATCCAAAATTAATAATAAAGGTTTTAAAATTTTTAGAAGAGTCCATCAATCATAATAAACCATTTACTTTTACCAAAATTGAAAGAAATTTTATCATTATGGAATATTTATATTATAAACAACACCGATGCAATAGTGAAGAATTTAAAGAAAAGATGGAAATAATATCTAATATTCCAATATCTTCAACCTCAATACTTCAAAATTCATTTTCAAGTTCAGATAATAGTGTGGATGTAAATTGGTATCTAAAAAATAAAAAATTAATACCTTTTGGATTTAATAATATTCAAACATCATTTCATTGCTCTAAAGAAACTTTAAGATATTATTTCTCTCGTATTGGCGAGAAGAGAGATAAAGATATTCAACAATCTGTTTATTGCAAAAATAATTTAAGAATGTTTTCAAACTTTTGTTCTGACTTTGATTTTGCTATTTCCGACATCTATGAATGTATCTCTTCATCTATCAATTCAGTTTTATTATATTTTAAATTGTATTATTGCAACTATCATGAATTTAGTAAATCAAAAAGTATACCAACATCGATTCAAACTCAAATTGATATAATAATTGGAAATAGTAAACATAGTGATTATAATGAATATCAATCAATTAAACAATTATTTCAACTATTTATTAATGAAACTAAATCTAATGTTTTATATGCATGGTATTTAAAAGAATATAATGAACCAATTGACACCATTCGACTCTGTGAAAAAATTAAACTATTGTTAATATATTTTATGGCAAAAACCTATAGCACCAATATATTAAAGTTTCTATTGAAAAAACATGTAAAAATCAATATAACAAAATCAGATTTGGACTATATTGGTGAAACATATCTCAACACTTTATTCAAAAGTAATCAAATAGATAATAACAATATTATTATGTTCTATAAAATCTATTCCACACAAAAATCAATCATTATAGAAGATATTGAAGAAAAACCATTAGATGATGTAATATCAACAAAGGAACTTATCGATTTGCCTGAAAAACAATTTCAATTAATTCTATTATCGAAATGGAAAGAAATTACATCAAATCTAATTGATAATGATATGATTGTTACAATTAAAGATAAAGAAACAATCGATTGGTTATCAGATATCGAAACAGGTGGTTGTAGTATTTTAAAAATAAGAAATGCTTTAAATTCAAAATTAAATCAAATGAAACTTGATTTTAGTACATCAGAATTATTAGAATATGCAAGAATCAAATTTAAACGAGTAATTCCAATTTTAGATTCAAATAAACAGTTGTGTAATATTCACATTTTACGTACTCATGATGATATTGTATCATTAATCAATCGATTAAACCAATCAAACTTTAATGATAATGAAGATTTATTTAAATATTATATGATTCAAATTATTCAATTTGGTTCAAAAAATTCAATTAAATACCTAAGATTAATTTGTGATTCTATTGATGGGTTATTGTTGGACTATCTTGATTGGGGGGTTTTAGTAATGAGAATATTTAATTACGATTTGAGACTGTTTTATATTAACTCATATATATATGATATTTGGGATGTTTCGGCAGGTTATCATGAAAATGAAAAATTCAAACAATATAAAATACCAACTCAACAAACATGTCAAATAATCAATCTCACTAAAATTAAAGTAAATTTCAATAACTTTCCAAATGTAACCTCTTATTTATTTCAAACATTTATTGAACTTTTAAATTTTGAAGGTGTACAATTTATTCTTGATAATTTAAATGGTAAAGATTTAAAATTACATGAAAAAGCATTTAAAGATCGTTTTGATCATAGAATCTATACATGCAAATATTTATATAAAGATTTAATTGATATTATTCAGTTTTTAATTGATAGATTCAAAGATGGTCAATTATCATTATCAAATTTATCATTGATATTAAATTTCTTTTATTTAAAGTTAATTAGAGTCAATAATTTAACAATTGACCAAATTAAAACAGCTCATCAATTAATATCAAATTATATCAAAATAAAGAGTTCAAAATACACTTCATACTATTATTTAAAAACTTTTTCACCAATCATCGGATCATGTGTAGTCGTTATTGAAGTTCCCTGTGGTAGTTCTTTAAAAGAACCATTCTTGAAATATTATATAAATACATCAGTATATACATTCGAATATATATTTACTGATAGAAATAATAAAGATTTAAATCAATTTATCGATTCAACAATCATGGACATTGTAAAAGATAACTTTAATATCCAAGTCTCCAAGATGTTAGATTATAATAATCCAAGAGTTAATTTATTTTTACATTATTTCGAAATTGAATTAAAATTTAGAAAGGAAAATAAAATCAAAAAACCATTTTTAAAATACCAACTATTGAAATTAATAATTAAAACATTTGATTTAGAATCATTTATTAAATTAGATAATTTATTACAACAATATGAACAAGAGGATGCTAATGATGATGGTGGACATGAAAATATAATAGGATCTATAGATAAATATAGATCCTATAGATATTATGTCAAACCATTAGCATCTAATATGGTTGAATGGTTTGGTATAATTGTATACAAAGATTATTCAGATTATCAAGATATTATAAATTACTTATTTAATAAATATAAAAGCCAATTGAAACCATATGTAAATTACTATAAATCAAAAATCTGGTAGAAACTAAAATATAAAAATAAAACAATAAATTTTAGAATAATTGTTTATTAAAATAATAATAATAAAAAAAAAAAAAAAGAAATAAAGAAAAAAAAAGTAATTACGAAGGTGTTAATACCTTTTTTTTTTTCATACGAAGGTGTTAATACCTTTTTTTTTTTATTTTCATTTTTTTTTTTTTTTTTTTTTTTTTTTTAAAAATTTGTTTTTTTTTTTATTTTTATTTTTTTTTTTCTAAGTATGTTGTTATAAAAGTGTAGTGTTCATATTTATTTTAATTTCTCTTTTTTTTTTGGTGTACACCAAAAAAATAATATAAAGAAATAATAATGTTAACAAAAAATAAAAATAAATATTTCAAGATATTATTTTTTTGAAATTTTAAAATCCATGTGTTTTTATTTTTTTTTGTTTTTTTATTTTTTTTTTTTTTAAGTTTTAAATATTTTCATTTTTTTAACTCATTAGTCAGCTCACTCTTACAAATAATTATGTCAACAAATAAAAAATTTAAAAAATATAATAATAAAATATTTCAAGATGTTATTGATTTTGAAATTTTAAGATCTATAATCAATTATTTATTAACCAGCAACACAAATAAAAAAAATAATAATAATAATTACAACACTAGTAATCAATATAAAATTAATAAATTTTATTTAAATGGAAATGAAATATTAAATTATACATTAGTTTCAAAAAAGTGGTATAATTTTATATCATTAACAATATCAAATAATATTATTAATAATAAATTATTTGAACATTGGTTAAAAATTAATTATAATAATAATAATAATTATAATATTATTAATAATAAATCATTTGATAATTGGTTAAAAATTTATAATAATAATAATAATAAATCATTTATTGAAAACTATAATAATCGAAATCAATATGATAAAAATAATTTATTTTTAAAAAGTGCTAAACAAAATAAAATTAGCCAATTTAAAATTAGTTTCAATAAAGAGTTTTCAATTATAAAAATCAAAGAATCAATAATTAATGATTATTTTAAATTCAATTTATTTTTAGATTATATTACAATTGATGATTTTAAAGAAATTAAAAAGAAATTTGAAAATAATCAATTACTTTATAATAGAATTGTAATTGATATTAATATTGGAAATGGTTATGATGATTATAGTTCAAACCAAAGTGATATTATATTTAAAATACATGAATATATATCAAATGAAAATTTAGAGACTATATCAAATTTATTTAAAATATTAGAATTAAATTATGTTTATTTGGAAATTGGGGATTATATTCCAAAATCCCCTGAAAAGGGCAAAAGTAATAATAAGAAATGTACCGAAATGTATTTTAAAAGTTTATCAGTTGATGGTTTATATGAGAACGAAGAAACAGTAAAGATATTCAAAATTTTCAAAGGTAAAAATGTAATATTTCATGGTCCAACACATGCCGACTCACCATTATTTGACCCAGATAATTCAGGTCAACAAGTTGAATCATTTAAAGTACAAACTGATTTATTCGGATCTTTTGTTGAAGCACGTCATCTAATCAAAAGTAATCAATTTGAAAATTTACATTCAATTTCAATAAAAATTAATTCATTTCAAATATTATCAAATATATCTGAAGAAATGGGATCTTATAGATTCTATAATAATCATAATTATAAAAATGATCCACCAGATTCGAAAAATATGAAATCAGAATTAAATCAAATGATTAACTCATTCATTACAAGTAAATCTTTAAAGAATTTAAAAATAACAGCCAATAATACTACACACTATTCAATTGAATATGATGCTTGCTATATTGGAGGTGATCATGAAACTTTTGCAAATAAAATAAATGAAAATATAGAATCATATTCAAATTCATTTAAACCATTATTTTCAGAATTAAATACATCAATTGAAAGAATTGAATTAAATTGTTGTGGTTTATTAAATATCAATACATTTTCAAATTTATTAAATAATAAATCAATTAAATATCTATATTTATACGGTGATAGTGATTTCATTGTTTACTCATCAAAACAAAATGGTGGTAATAGTGGTGGTGGTGATGGTGTATTACATAAAGAATCTATTTCAATTAATCAGTATTTATTTGATAATATATTTACATCACCATTAACATCAATTAGACATTATAGAATTAAATTCAAAGAATCAAATCAATTAAAATTAATATTTAATTTAATATTTAATAATATTTTTAAATTACAATTGTATTCATTAATATTTAAAATTTATAAAAACGAATTAGTTGGTGAATTTGTTAAAGAA
The DNA here is from genome assembly GCF_000004695.1 of Dictyostelium discoideum AX4. Classification (NCBI taxonomy): domain Eukaryota; phylum Evosea; class Eumycetozoa; order Dictyosteliales; family Dictyosteliaceae; genus Dictyostelium; species Dictyostelium discoideum. Next base: position 281,245 of record NC_007088.5, read on the forward strand.
TTTAAAAATTTAATAAATAATATTTCAACACAACAAGATCAACAACAAAAATTAAATAACATATATTTAAAAGAAATTAAAATAAAAATTGAAGATGATAAATATATTCAAGAATTAAATAATATTAAAAATCCATATTTCACAACAGTAATAAAGAAATTACCAAAAAGGTTGTGTACACTTAAAAGATAAAAAATAAAACATCAAAAAAACTGGTGATTATGGTAGTGGTGGAAGTGGTAGTGGTAATAGTGGTGGTGATGGTGTATTACATAAAGAACCTATTTCAATTAATCAATATTTATTTGAAAATATATTTACATCTCAATAAACATCAATTAGACATTATAAAATTAAATTCAAAAATTCAAAACAATTAAAATTAATATTTAATTTAATATTAAATAATATTTTTAAATTACAATTATATTCATTAATATTTGAATTCTATGAAAAAGAATTAATTGGCGAATTTGATAAAGAATTTAAAAATTTAATAAATAATATTTCAACACAACAACAACAAAAATCAAATAACATAAATCTAAAAGAAATTAAAATTAAAATTAAAATTAAAATTAGACATAATGAATTAATTCAAAAATTAAATAATATTAATAATCCATATTTCAAAACAGTGATAAAGAAAATAGCTTTTAATGATGGTCGTGCACCGGAGAAAAAAACCTAAGAAATTTTACTATTTTGTGAGAAATTAAACTACCGCAAAAACTCATATTTTAAGAAACGATATTATAATTTAATAAAATTTTTAACAAACTAATATCAATTTCTAATTAATAATTAATCACACTTTATTATTAAATTATCATAAAATAATAAAAGAATCTGGCCATAATAAAAATATATTTTAATAAATTAAAAATTGATAAAATCTAATATTATTTAATTAAAATTACATTGGTCCATCAACTTCCATGCTGCATCATCAAACTGCTCCATAAACAACAATAAACAGCAACCAATCAAATAATAATAATAATAATAATAATAATAATAATAATAAAGATTTAAATTTAGGAACAATTCACAAAAGTCATACTAATTATACCTTGTGATGTGAGGATTAAATTGAGTTTGTGCTTGAATTGATTGATCATGCAGAGTTTCTGAGCGGTTTGTCTGGTTGGTTCCAGATGTTCCAACACACCCTTTGATTTATATGTTGTTGATTTATATATTTGTTTGAGTGTGACACATTTGAAGGTTTAAAAAAAAAAAAAAAAAAAATTAAAAAAAAAAAAAATTTTTATTATTTATTTTTTTTAAACCATGACCAAATTTTTTTTTTTTTTTTTTTTTTGTGTTTATTTTAATAATTTATTTGTTTTTAAATTTGTTTGAAATAGAAAAAGAATGAAACTTTAAAATTAAAAAAAAAATATGGAGATATTTGTGATGGTACCATTAAATTTCAAAAAAAAAAAAAAATTAAAAAAAATTTAAAAAAAAAAAATTGAAAAAATGAGCCATCCAAAATATCTGATTATTTTATTATTTTTTTTTTTTTTTTTTTTTTTTTTTTTTTTTTTTTTTGAAATTTAATTTTTTTTTTTAATTTTTTTATTAAAAAAAAAAAAAAAAAAAATCTAGCATTAGTCAGACTCACTCTTTATAATTTAGACTAATAATAATGTCAACAAATAAAAAAATAAAAACAGATAATAATAATAAAAAATTACAAGATATTATTGATTTTGAAATTTTAAAATCTATAATTAATTATTTATTAATCAACAAAAAAAATAATAATAATAATAATAATACTAGTAATCAATATAAAATTAATAAATTTTATTTTAATATAAATGAAATATTAAATTATATATTAGTTTCAAAAAAGTGGTATAATTTTATATCATTAACAATATCAAATAATATTATTAATAATAAATCATTTGAACATTGTTTAAAAATTAATTATAATAATAATAATAAATCATTTATTGAAAATTATAATAATCAAAATCAATATGATAAAAATTATTTAATTTTTAAAAACAAAGATAATAACCAATATAAAATTAGTTTTAATAAAGAGTTTACAATTATAAAAATCAAAGAATCAATAATTGAAGATTATTTTAAATTCAATTTATTTTTACATAAGTTTGAATTTGAAGATTTTAAAGAAATTAAAAATAAATTTGAAAATAATCAATTACTTTATAATAGAATTGTAGTTAATGTTGATACTGATTATATGTGTGAAGATGATACTTTATTAAGAATACAGAAATATATATCAAATGAGAATCCAGAAATCATATCAAATTTATTTAAAATATTAGAATTAAATTTTGGTTTTTGGTTGGAAAATGGTTATCGTCCAGATTCTGAAGAGGATGAGGAGGAGGGGGAGGATGATGATGATGATACTGATGATAAAGGTAATAAGAAATGTACCACTGAATTATATTTAAATAATATATCAATTGATGGTTTTTGTATAGATGATGGTGAAGATAATGAAACAGTAAAGATATTCAAAATTTTAAAAGGTAGAAATTTAATTTATAGGGGATCTGATGTTGAAAGTGATAGTCCGACACATGTCAATTATTCAGCATTATTTGATCCAGACAATTCAGGCCAACAAGTTGAATCAATTAAAGTAAAAAATGAGTCTGATAATGAAGAATTTGTTGAAGCACGTCATTTAATCAAAGTTCATCAATTTGAAAATTTACATTCAATTACAATACCAATTAATTCATTTCAAATATTATCAAACTTATCTGAAGAAATGGGATTTTATTCGTTATATCGTAATAATGCAGATTCAGGTAATTCAGAAAATATGAAATCAGAATTAAATCAAATGATCAATTCATTAATTACATGTAAATCTTTAAAGAATTTAAATTTATCATGTGCAAAATATATAAGCTTTAGTTTTGATGATTTTTCTCGTTTTGATCAAATTTTTGCTAATCAAATAAATGAAACTATAGAATCATATTCAAATTCCTTTAAACCATTATTTTCAGAATTAAATACATCAATTGAAAGAATTGAATTTGATTGTATGGGTTTATTAAATATCAATACATTTTCAAATTTATTAAATAATAAATCAATTAAATATTTATATTTGTATGGTAATAGTGATTTCATTGTTTACTCATCAAAACAAACTGGTGATAATGGTGGTGGTGGTGATGATGATATTAATGAATTACATAAAGAACTTATTTCAACTAATCAATATTTATTTGATAATATATTTTCATCACCATTAACATCAATTAGACATTATAAAATTAAATTCATAGAATCAAAACAAATAAAATTCATATTTAATTTAATATTAAATAATATTTTTAAATTACAATTATATTCATTAATATTCGAATTCAATGAAAACGAAATAGTTGGTGAATTTGTTAAAGAGTATAAAGATTTAATAAATAATATTTCAACACAACAAAAACAAGAACAAAAATCAAATAACATAAATTTAAAAGAAATTAAAATTAAAATTAAAGATGATAAATATATTCAAGAATTAAATAATATTAATAATCCATATTTCTCAACAGTAATAAAGAAAATGGCTTGATTAAGGTTATTTATAAAAAAAAAAAAAAATAAAAAAAAAAATAAAAAAACTTATATTTTTTAAATTTATAATTTTTTTTTTTTTCATTTTATGTGGACCTATCTTTTTCCAAAAACTAATTATGTTTTTTTTTTTTTTTTAATACATTAACATAAATTTTTTTTTTTTTCACACAATAACACACATTTTTTGAAATTAATTTTTGATATTTTTTTTTTTTTACCAAAAAAAAAAAATATTAAATTAAATTTTTTTTTTTTTTTATTTTTTTATTTTAATACAGGTCAACCAATTGGCAAACTAAAAAAAAAAAAAAATTTAACATTAGTTAGACTCACTCTTAATAATTTTAATAAATAATAATGTTAACAAATAAACAAATAAAAACAGATAACAATAAAATATTTCAAGATATTATTGATTTTGAAATATTAAAATCAATAATCAATTATTTATTAATTAGCAAAAATTATAATAATAATAATAATAATAATAATAATAATAATAATAATAATACTAGTAATCAATATAAAATTAGTAAATTTTATTTAAATAGAAATGAAATATTAAATTATATATTAGTTTCAAAAAAGTGGTATAATTTTTTATCATTAACAATATCAAATAATTTTATTAATAATAAATCATTTGAACATTGGTTAAACATTGATAAAAATAATAATAAATCATTTATTGAAAATTATAATAATCAAAATCAATATGATAAAAATAATTTAATTTATAAAAACAAAGATAATAAACAAAATAAAATTAGTTATAATAAGGAATTTTCAATTATAAAAATCAAAGAATCAATAATCAATGATTATTTTAAATTCAATTTATTTTTAAATAGTATTACAGTTGATGAATTTACAGAAATTAAAAATAAATTTGAAAATAATCAATTACTTTATAATAGAATTATAGTTAATCTAGAAACTAGTTATGATGCGGATGTTACTCTATTTATAATACATGAATATCTCTCAAATGAAAACTCAGAAATCATATCAAATTTATTTAAAATATTAGAATTAAATTATAATTTTTTGTTGCCTGGAGGTAATAGTCCAAATTTAGAAGAGGAGGAGGATGATACTGATGATGAAGGTAATAATGAAGGTACTGAATTATATTTTAATAATTTATCAATTTCTAGTTATAATGAAAATGTAGTTGAAGATAGAGAAACAGTAATGATATTTAAAATTTTTAAAGGCAAAAATTTAATTTATAAAAGATCTCAAGTTGATTATGATTATCCAACACATATGAATTATTCAGAATTATTTGATCCAGATAATTCTGGTCAACAAGTTGAATCGATTAAAGTAATAATTGAAACTGATGGTAATGGAGAGTCTGTTGAAGCACGTCATTTAATCAAAGTTAATCAATTTGAAAATTTACATTCAATTACAATACCAATTTATTCATTTCAAATATTATCAAACTTATCTGAAGAAATAGGATTTTTTGTGTTCTATCGTAATAATGCAGAATTTGGTAATTCAGGTACTTCAGAAAATATGAAATCAGAATTAATTCAAATGATTAATTCATTCGTTACAAGTAAATCTTTAAAGAATTTAAATATATCATCAGTAAATTCAAACTACTCAATTAGTTATAAAGATTATGCTAGTTATGATGGTGATCATGAAATTTTGGCTAATAATATAAATGAAAATATAGAATCATTTTCAAATTGTTTTAAACCATTATTTTCAGAATTAAATACATCAATTGAAAGAATTGGATTTGATTGTTGTGGTTTATTAAAAATCAATACATTTTCAAATTTATTAAATAATAAATCAATTAAATATTTATATTTAAATAATTGTGATTTCATTGTTCACTCACCAAAACCAATTGATAGTGATTTACATAAAGAACCAATTTCAATTAATAAATATTTATTTGATAATATATTTTCATCACCATTAACATCAATTAGACATTATAAAATTAATATCAAAAAATTGAAACAATTAAAATTCATATTTAATTTAATATTAAATAATATTTTTAAATTACAATTATATTCATTAATATTCGAATTCAGTCAAAACGAATTAATTGGTGAATTTTTTAAAGAACTTAAAAATTTAATAAATAATATTTCAACACAGCAACAACAACAACAACAACAACAAAAAATATCAAATAACATAAATTTAAAAGAAATTAAAATTAAAATTAAAGATGATGAACACATTCAAGAATTAAATAATATTAATAATCCATATTTTGCAACAGTGATAAAGAAAATAGCTTGATTATGGTTATGTTTATTAGAAAAAAAAACCAAAGTACTTAAATAGCTCAAAAACCAAACATTTCAGAAATTCTTATTTTAGAAAAAAAAAAAAATAAAAAAAAAAAAGAATAAAAAAAAAAATAAAAAAAAGGATATATGTATTTATAGATCTTAATTATACAAATAATAAAATTATCTTATTTTAATACCTATTTTTTTTTTGATAATCCGAAAAAAAAATAAGAGTTCTATTATTTTATTTTTTTTTTTTTTTTTTTTTTTTTTTAGTTTCGAGAAACTAAATGTGGAAGTGAATCTGTGTCTTCTTATTTAACGATTATTGATAAAGAGTGAGTACATGCATTTGAAGTTTTACCACCACCACCACTACTACTTGATTTACCTCCAGTAGTTAAAGTTTTACCACCACGGCCACTACTTGATTTACCGTCAGTAGTTGATGCTGAATGGAAAGTTGATGGATGTGGACCAGTAGTGGTTGATGATGTAGTATGAGTAGTTGAAGATTGAATAGATACCAAATGATGAGAGTGCGCTATTAATTTGAACAATGTAATTGAAAACTACTAAAACAAAGTAAGTTGAATCTCAGGTAAGTGGCATAATAGTTTGAACGTGGTGGTATTGTGTAAAGAAAATCGTTGACATAGTAACCTTTTTCTTTTCTTCTTTTTCTTCTTTTTCTTCTTTTTCTTTGGTGTACACAGGGTCATAGGTTCCCCGTCATTTTTTGAAAATGGGGCCTATCCCCTTAAAATAAAAAACTATATGCTAAAATTTATCTCTTTTTATATCCAATGTTGATTTAATATTATCTACGAAATGCTTATCTAACCAATAGATACCTGCTTTTTCATTTCTAATTGTACCAAGATTAAATTGAGTCAGTGAAATGTTTTGAATTGTACCTAATGAATCTTTATTATTATTATTATCTCTATTAAAATAAAAATAAATTAAAAAAAAAAAATGAAAAAAAAAATGAAAAAAAAAAAAATGAAAAAAAAAAAAAATTAAAAAAAAAAGGGTTTTTTTTTTTTTTATTTTAATTATTTTAAAGTAATTTCATTGTTTACTCATCAAAACCTATTGATAATAGTAAAGGTCTTGGTGGTGGTGGTGGTGGTCGATTACATAAAGAACCTATTTTAATTTATTAATATTTATTTGATAATATTTTCATCACCATTAACATCAATTAGATATTATAAAATTTAATATCTATAGTCCAAAACTATTAATAATCCATATTTCACAATAATATTATGAAAAAATAAAAATTAATTATTATCCAAAAAAAAAAAAAAAAAAAATTTAACATTGGTCAAACCCACTCTTTATAATTTAAACAAATAATAATGTCAACAAGTAAAAAAATTAAAACAGATAATAATAATAAAATATTTCAAGATGTTATTGATTTTGAAATTTTAAAATCTATTATCAATTATTTATTAATCAGTAAAAAAAATAATAAAAATAATAATACTATTAATCAATATAAAATTAGTAAATTTTATTTAAATAGAAATGAAATATTAAATTATATATTAGTTTCAAAAAAGTGGTATAATTTTATATCATTAACAATATCAAATAATATTATTAATAATAAATCATTTGAACATTGGTTAGAAATTAATTATAATAAAAATAAATCATTTACTGAAAATTATAATAATCAAAATCAATATGATAAAAATAATTTAGTTTTTTATAGTAAAGATGATGGTGAATTCTATGTACATAAACATAATAATATTAGTTTTAATAAAGAGTTTTCAATTATAAAAATCAAAGAATCAATAATCAATGATTATCTCAAAAACAATTTATTTTTAGATAAAATTACAATTGATGATTTTAAAGAAATTAAAAATAAATTTGAAAATAATCAATTACTTTATAATAGAATTGTAGTTAATTTTTGTCGTAATAATGATGATACACAAATGACAACATATAAATATGGTGAAGTTCATTATTTTAAAGATCAATATAAAATTTTATTTAAAATACATGAATATGTATCAAATGAAAATTCAGAAACCATATCAAATTTATTTAAAGTGTTAGAATTAAATCATGATTTTGAGTTGGATAAAATTTATAATCCAAAATCTGAAAAGGATAATAAAGGTAATAAGAAACCTACTACTGAATTATATTTAAATAGTTTATCAATTGTTGGTTATGATTGGAGTAAAGATGAGGATGATGATGAAGAAACAGTAAAGATATTCAAAATTTTCAAAGGTAAGAATTTAATTTATGATGGTTCCGATATTCAGCATGAAATTTCAACACATGTCAATTATTCAGCATTATTTGACCCAGATAACTCAGGTCAACAAGTTGAATCAATTAAAGTAAAAAGTGAACGTGGTAATGATGAGTATGTCGAAGCACGTCATTTAATTAAAATTAATCAATTTGAAAATTTACATTCAATTACAATACCAATTAATTCATTTCAAATATTATCAAACTTATCCGATGATAAAATGGTATTTTATCAGTTTCATAGATATGATACAGATCCAGACAATTCAGATAATATGAAATCAGAATTAAATCAAATGATCAATTCACTCATCACATGTAAATCTTTAAAGAATTTAAAAATACTATGTGTAAATTCAAAAAACTATTCAATTGATTTTGAAAGATTGGTTGGTGGTGATAAAGTTTCGCCTTATGAAATAAATAAAACTATAGAATCATTTTCAAATTCATTTAAACCATTATTTTCAGAATTAAATTCATCAATTGAAAGAATTGAATTTGATTGTATGGGTTTATTAAATATCAATACATTTTCAAATTTATTAAATAATAAATCAATTAAATATTTATATTTATATGATGATAGTGATTTCTTTGTTTACTCTTCAAAAGCAAGTGATAATGGTGGTGGTAATGAATTACATAAAGAACCTATTTCAATTAATCAATATTTACTTGAGAATATTTTTTCATCACCATTAACATCAATCAGGCATTATAGAATTTGTTTCAGAGAATCAAAACAATTAAAATTCATATTTAATTTAATATTAAATAATATTTTTAAATTACATTTATATTCATTAATATTTGAATTCTGTGAAAACGAAATAGTTGGTGAATTTGTTAAAGAATATAAAAATTTAATAAATAATATTTCAACACAACAACAACAACAAGAAGAACAACAAAAATCAAACAACATCAATTTAAAAGAAATTAAAATTAAAATTATAACTCCATTTGAATATGAAGAATATATTCAAGAATTGAATAATATTAATAATCCATATTTCGCAACAGTAATAAAGAAAATAATTACTGATTGTTAGAAAATAAAAAATAAAAAATAAAAAAAAAAACAAAAAAAAATATTTCTAATATTAATACATGTATGCATAGAGTTTTTATTCTAACATTCAATTTTTGTTTTTGGCGAAGTGTTAAATTAAAATACTTATAGGCTATCTCTTTGATGAAAGGAATTGTTATCCTTCTCTTGCCAAGTTTGTTTTAATTATAATACTATTGGAATGTGAAGATAGTGATAAATTATTATATGGTAGCAGTGATTTTGGAATATGGAGATGATGGTGATAATAAAGATTTTTGGTTGAAAAAGATGGTGAAACTTTGTGAAGTTGTTGATAGATCTTTTAAACCTAAACTTTGCATATTGGAATAGCTGATGTTATTGAACAAAATACATTACCTCTAAAACCAAATAATTATGTTTGAACCACCAAATAAACTAGTTCCAAAGCTTGAAATTGTAAATAATAGACCACCAATTGGTTGAGTTGAATCACATAGAAATCCACCATAGTAGTTGTTGATTGATGAGCCATGAGTAAATTGGTAGATGCCAATTCGAAGATGCTCCACTAGGTGATTATTGTATTGAAGCGAACAATTCCCAAGTGATACATATCAAGCAGTTAATACATCATCAGATTCACCATTCTCTTCAGACAATTCAATTGTTAAATCATGTTTCAGGAACATTAGATTATCAAAACTTAGGTTTATCAACATTCTATGAAATTGGTACCATTGTTTGGATTGATTCAAATAACAATGATAAATTCGAACAACCACGTGATTGTCCCATGCCAAAATTATCATATTAATTTCAGCAGCCATATTAATTTTGGCATGGGACTTATGTCTGCCAAAATTACCGTATTAATTTCAGCATGTACATAGCAGCCAAAATTAATAAGGTAATTTTGGCATAGAAAAAAAAAAAAGTCAAAGTCATTTAATTAATAATCATCTCAAATATAAACAAAATTTTAGTACTAAAATTATTATTATTATTTTTATTATAATAATTATAATAAAAAAAAAAAAAAAAAAATTTCATATTATTTTATTTATATCTTTTATTTATTTTTATCTTTTTATTTTTATTATTAATTTTATAATTTATTTTCATTTCTTTTTTTTAGTTGATGTATATTTTTTTATTATTCATTTATGTCTACGTTCTAATAAAAAAAATATACACAAAAAAAAAAAAAATTAAAAATAAAAAAAAAAATAAATTGAAGGCACTCATATACTGTCTTCCCAAATAACATGTTTTTCAATGTTTTTATACAAATCAGAATTATTTTAAAATAAATTTATGGGATTCTTTTTTTTGTTAATCAAGCAAAATAACGCAGGTATCTCAATCAGTCACTTTTCTAAATATTAATTTTTTATTATTAAATCATTATATAATTAAATTAATTAAAATAATTAAAAAAAAAATAAAAAATAAAAAAAAAAAAAAAAAAAAAAAAAAAAAAAATAGAATGAAATGGAATAAAATAAATTAAAAAAAAGAAATACAGAAATTAAAGAAACTTATTTCGAAATTGTTTAAACAATCATACAGTTTAAAATTAAATAAATTGTTTTAAACCACCACTTTTTTTGAACACATGAAAATAAATAAGAAATAAAAATAAAAAGATAAAAAAAGATTTGTTTTTATTTTTTTTTATTTTATAATTATTCTTGTCGTCAGTATTGTTACTATTAATTAATCCCATGAGTTTTTTATTATTATTATTTTTAATTCTTTTATATTTGAGATGATTATTATTAATTAAATGACTTTGAGTTTTTTTTTTTATTTTTCTATGCCCAAAATTACCATATTAATTTCAGCCTAAAATAGGTGGTCTGTGCATGCCAAAATTAATATGGCTGCTGAAATTAATATGGTAATTCTAGCAGACATAAGTCCCATGCCAAAATTATCATATTAATTTCAGCAGCCATATTAATTTTGGCATGGGACACGTGATATCGGAAAATCACATGCATCAATTACATTAACCAACAATGGCAATGGTGAAACATCAACAATTCCAACAGATGTTGATGGAGCAGTAGTGGTTGATGATTACAAATTTTTATCCGTTAATTGTGGTTATAAAGTGTTTTTAATTTCAAATATTATATATAAAAAAAATAAAATTTTAAAAAAAACCAATTTGTAAAATACATTATAAAAAACAAATAATAATTATGTAACTATATGTAAAATAAACTTTTCAAATAAATAATATTAAAAATTATAGAAAGAAATTTTTAAGTTATCAATTTTCATTATTTTTTTTTTTACTGAATTTGGTGTACACAGGATCATAGGTTCCCCCGTCATTTTTTGAAAATGGGGCACATCCCCTTAAAATAAAAAACTAAATGCTAAAAGTTATCTATTTTTATATCTAATTTCGAATTAATATTATCGAGGAAATCTGTGAATGCTAATCTAACCAACAGATACCTGCTTTTTCATTTCTATCAACATTGAATCTACTACAGATATTGATATTATTATTATTTAATTTTTGTGAAAGAAATGTCACGGAGGTGAACCTGTTTCTTCTTATTTGATTCTATACTTCTTAGTTGATAAAGAGTGTGGACCTGTAGTTTAAGTTAGTAGGTAGTGGTGGTAAAACTTGATGGCATCGTGTAAAGGATGATACAGTATGAGTGGTTGTTGATGCAGAACGAGTTGAAGCCTTTGTCAAAGTTGTGTATATCAAATGATGCGAATACTCTATTAGTTTGAACGATGCTATTGTAAACTACTAAATCAGTGTAAGCTGTACATTTGGTAAGTGGCGTAATAATTGAACTTTGTGACATTGTGTAAAAGAGATCGTTGACATAGTGACCTTGTGGTGTGAGGGTTCATTTGATTTTGTATAGAGCAAAGCCATACTAATAATACATTGTGGTGTGAGGGTCAATTGAGTTGGAAATTAATTTGTTTTATTATCGAACCTGATGCTTTCTACTATTAACACTACTTCTGGATTTAGTGTGATACCTATCCACTTTTACTATTACAATTACATGAAGTTCATGATAATTTTAGGTTTTTTGATTTTGCTGATGGATATTGATGATCTTCTTCTTTGGTGAACACAGGATCATAGGTTCCCCGTCATTTTTTGAAAATGGGGCCCATCCCCTTAAAATAAAACCATATGCTAAAATTTATCCCTTTTTACATCCAATGTTGAATTAATTATCGAGGAAATAGGTGACCTGCTTTTCATTTCTATCTTCTGCTATGTATCAAAATTGTACCAAGATTAAATTGATCACTTGGGTTTCTATTGTTGTTTGGTGCTGACAGAAACCATTAAATCAGATTGTTGATCCGTTTTATCTCTTCTTTACCACCACCAATACTTGATTTGCCGCAAGTAGTTTATGGTGCACCATGAGTAGCTGATGGAACAGTAGTGGTTGATGATGCAAAATGAGAAGTTAATGGACCAATAGAAGTTGATGGTGTTGCATGAGTAGTTGATGGACCAGTGGAAGTTGATGATGTAACATGAGTAGTTGGTGAATCAATGGAAGTTGATGATACAGTATGAGTATTTGATGGACCAGTGGAAGTTGATGATGTAACATGAGTAGTTGATCTACTACTACCACTACTACCACTACAACTACTGCTACTATTAATACTAATACTAATACTATTACTAATACTAATACTAATACTAATACTAATACTAATACTAATACTAATTCTACTATCTTTACTATTCATTCCAATTGGTGTTATCATCTGAAGTTGAATTAATTTTTATCACTTTTAAAACCGAATTCTCGACGTCTCCAAGAATATAAGAACAATAATTCAATATTGTTACATTATGTTGTTGAAACATTTACACCTCTACCCCGTGCATATGTATCATTATTATTTGATATTGCAATTGAATGATTAACAATTAAAATGAAAACCAAAAAAAAAAAAAAAATTGGAAATTGGTAATGTTTCTACTGTAAAAAAAAAAATTAAAAAAAAAAATTAAAAAAAAAAAAAATAAAAAAAAAAATAAATAATTTTAGAAGCTATTATTATTTATTTATTTATTTATGTATTTATTTTTTTTTTATTTTTTTTATATATTTATCTTTTTAATTATTTTTTTGACAAATAATTGAGAATGAAAACTAGAATTATTACCAATCTAATTTATTTCTTAATTTTTTTTTTTTTTGATTTTTCTTTTTTTTTTGATATTTTTCAAAAATTTTTTTTTAAAATATATAAATGAGATATTTTAAAACATATCATTTATCAGACACTCTTTATAATTTAAACAAATAATAATGTCAACAAATAAAAAAATAAAAACAGATAATAATAATAAAATATTTCAAGATATTATTGATTTTGAAATTTTAAAATCTATAATCGATTATTTATTAACCAGCAAAAAAAATAAAAATAATAATAATATTAATAATAATCAATATATAATTAAAAAATTTTATTTATATAGAGATGAAATATTAAATTATATATTAGTTTCAAAAAAGTGGTATAATTTTATATCATTTACAATATCAAATAATATTATTAATAATAAACTATTTGAACATTGGTTAAAAACTAATTTTAGTAATAATTCATTTATTGAAAATTATAATAATCAAAATCAATATGATAAAAATAATTTAATTTATAATAACATAGAAGATAAACAATATAAAATTAGTTTTAATAAAGAATTTTCAATTATAAAAATCAAAGAATCAATAATCAATGATTATTTTAAATTCAATTTATTTTTAGATCATTTTACGATTGACGATGATTTTAAAGAAATTAAAAATAAATTTGAAAAAAATCAATTACTTTATCATAGAATTGTAGTTAGTGTTGATACTGATAATTATGGGTTTCCTAGTGATATTTTATTTACAATACATGAATATGTATCAAATGAAAATTCAGAAATCATATCAAATTTATTTAAAATATTAGAATTAAATTTTGATTTTTGGTTGGATTACGGATATTGTCCACGTTCTGAAGAGGAGGATGATGAAGGTAATAAAAAATGTAGAGAAATATATTTAAATAATTTATCAATTGCTGGTTATAATAGAGAAGTAGGTGAAGATGAAGAAACATTAAAGATATTCAAAATTTTCAAAAGTAAAAATATAATTTATGATGGATCCAATATTGATGAAAGTGATACTCCAACACATATCGATTATTCAACATTATTCGATCCAGATAATTCAGGTCAACAAGTTGAATCAATTAAAGTAAAAAATGAATATGGTAATGAAGCACGTCATTTAATCAAACTTAATCAATTTAAAAATTTACATTCAATTACAATACCAATTAATTCATTTCAAATATTATCAAACTTATCTGAAGAAATGGGATTTTGTAAGTTATATCGTACGATATATTCAGGTGATTCAGATAATATGAAATCAGAATTAAATCAAATGATTAATTCATTCATTACAAATAAATCTTTAAAGTATTTAAATATATCATCTGTAAATTCAATATACACTCTTCCAATTAAAAATTATGATGGAGGTTATCATGAAATTTTTTTTAATAAAATAAATAAAACTATAGAATCATATTCAAATTCATTTAAACCATTATTTTCAGAATTAAATACATCGATTGAAAGAATTGAATTTGATTGTATGGGTTTATTAAATAATAAATCAATTAAATATTTATATTTATATGATAGTGATTTCATTGTTTATTCATCAAAACAAAAAGGTAATGTTAGTGGTATTCGATTACATAAAGAACATATTTCAATTAATCAATATTTATTTGATAATATATTTTCATCACCATTAACATCAATTAGACATTATAAAATTAAATTCATAGAATTAAATCAAATCAAATTCTTATTTAATTTAATATTAAATAATATTTTTAAATTACAATTATATTCATTAATATTTGAATTCAATGATAGCGAATTAATTGGTGAATTTGTTAAAGAATTTAAAAACTTAATAAATAATATTTCAACACAAGAACAACAAAAATCAAATAACATAAATTTAAAAGAAATTAAGATTAAAATTCAAGATGTTAATATTGATAAATATATTCAAGAATTAAATAATATTAACAATCCATATTTTACAACAATAATAAAGAAAAAAGCTAATAATGATGATTAAAAAAAATTATCTATATCTAAATTATTCATTTTTCATCCAACTATTTATTTTTTTTTTATTTTTTTTTTTTCAAGTTTTATTTGGATAAAATTAAATAAAATATTTTTTTTATTTATTTTTTTTTTTTTAGTTTCAAACTGTCACACCTGAATAAAAAAAATAAATGAAAAAACCCTCCCTCTTTATAATTTTTACAAATAATAATAATATCAACAAATTAAACAGACAATTATAATTTACAAAAAAAAAAAAAAAAAAAAAAAAAAATGGAAAAAAGAAAACATTTTTTTTTTTTAATTATTTCTAATTATTTTTAGAATTTAAACACTTTTATACACCTTATTATATTTTAAAATTTAAATTATTTAAAATGAGTGAATTAGGGGCAAAAAACGAAAAAAAAAAAAGAATTTCTTGCATAAAAAATATCTTTCTCAAATTTTTTTTTTTTTTTTTTATTTTATTTCATTTTTATTTTTATTTTATTTTTTATTTTATTTCATTTTATTTTTTTTTCCCAAAAAAAACCTTGTTTGAACCAAACAAATACTGTAACACACAAAAAAAAAAAATTGTAAACATCTTTAATGGGTGCGACCATAAATAATTTTTTTTTTTTTTTTTTTTTTTTTTTTTTTTTTTTTTTTTTTTTTGTTTGGGACAGTATTTGTTCGTTTCACAAAAAAAACAATTGAAAAAATCTTTCATGGCACTAAAAAAAGATTTTTAAAAAAAAAAAAAATGGATAAAATTTTAAAAAAACGATATCCATTTTGAATAATTTAAAAAAAAAATAGGATGTATAAAGATAATCAAAAAAGAAACTTTTTATCCAAAAATGGATAAAGGTAAAATACTAAAAATTAAAATATATATATTAAAAAAAAAAATTAAATATATTTTTTTTATATATTTATTTTTTTTTTTTTTTTTTTTTTTTCTAAAAATTTAACAAAATAAACATTTTTTCAAAAAAAAAAAAAAAAAAAAAAAAAAAATTACCTCATTATTCTCGCGCACTCTTTATAATTTAAAAAAATAATAATGTCAACAAATAAAAAAATAAAAACAGATAATAATAAAAAAATATTTCAAGATATTATTGATTTTGAAATTTTAAGATCAATAATTAATTATTTATTAATCAGCAAAAAAAATAAAAATAATAATAATAATACTAGTAATCAATATAAAATTAATAAATTTTATTTAAATAGAGATGAAATATTAAATTATATATTAGTTTCAAAAAAGTGGTATAATTTTATATCATTAACAATATCAAATAGTATTATTAATAATAAATTATTTGAACATTGGTTAAAAATTAATTATAATAATAAATCATTTATTGAAAATTTTAATAATCAAAATCAATATGATAAAAATAATTTAATTTCTAAAAACAAAAAATATAAACAAAATAAAATTAGTTTTAATAAAGAGTTTTCAATTATAAAAATCAAAGAATCAATAATCAATGATTATTTTAAATTCAATTTTTTTTTAGATTATATTACAATTGATGATTTTAAAGAAATTAAAAATAAATTTGAAAATAATCAATTACTTTATAATAGAATTGTAGTTAATGGTAGTTATGAAGGGGAAGTTTTATTTGGAATACATGAATATTTATCAAATGAAAATTCAGGAGTTATTTTAAATTTATTTAAAATATTAGAATTAAATCATGCTTTTAATTTATATTATAAACCAAAATCTGAAGAGAAGGATGAGGAGGATGGTCATGATGATAAAGGTAATAAGAAATGTACTGAAATATATTTAAATAGTTTATCAGTTTTTGGTTTTGATGAAGGTGAGGGTGAAGTTCAAACATTAAAGATATTCAAAGTTTTCAAAGGTAAAAATTTAGTTTATGATGGATCTGAAGAAGATCCTGATTTTCAAACACATATCAATTACTCTGCATTATTTGATCCAGATAGCTCAGGTCAACAAGTTGAATCGATTCAAGTACAAAATAAATATGATAATGAAGAGTCAGTCGAAGCACGTCATTTAATCAAAGTTAATCAATTTAAAAATTTACATTCAATTATAATACCAATTAATTCATTTCAAATATTATCAAACTTATCTAAAGAAATGGGATTTATTAGTTCCCATGGTTATGAAGAATATTCAGGAAATTCAGAAAATATGAAATCAGAATTAAATCAAATGATCAATTCAATCGTTACAAGTAAATCTTTAAAGAATTTAAAAATAACATCTGTAAATTCAATATATTATCCAATTGATTACAAAGCTTTTTATGATGGTGATCTTGAAACCCTTACTAATAAAGTAAATGAAACTATAGAATCATTTTCAAATTCATTTAAACCATTATTTTCAGAATTAAATACATCAATTGAAAGAATTGAATTTGATTGTATGGGTTTATTAAATATCAATACATTTTCAAATTTATTAAATAATAAATCAATTAAATATTTATATTTATATAATAGTGATTTCATTGTTTTTTCACCTAAAAAAAGAGGTGGTCCATTTCATAGAGAACCTATTTCAATTAATCAATATTTATTTGATAATATATTTTCATCACCATTAACATCAATTAGACATTATAAAATTAAATTCATAAAATCAAATGAATTAAAATTCATATTTAATTTAATATTAAATAATATTTTTAAATTACAATTATATTCATTAATATTTGAATTCAATGAAAACGAATTAATTGGTGAATTTTTTAAAGAATATAAAAATTTAAAAAATAATATTTCAACACAACAACAAAAATCAAATAACATAAATTTAAAAGAAATTAAAATTAAAATTAAAGATGATGAATATATTCAAGAATTAAATAATATTAATATTCCATATTTCACCACAACATTAATAAAGAAAATAACCTAAAATTTAGGTGGTGTAATAGTTGAACGTGATGACATCGTGTAAAGGGGATCGTTGGCATAATAACCTACTAAATTTGGTGAACACAGGATCATAGGTTTACTATAAACAAACATATAAAGAAATAAAAGATAAAAATAAAATGATATAAGATTTTTTTTTTTTTTTTTTTTTTTATTATTATTATTATTGTAATAAAAAAAAAATAATAATTTTAGTACTAAAATTTTTTTAGTAATTTTAGTAACAGTTAATTAATCCCATGAGTTTCTATTTGTTTATATTTGAGATGATTATTAATTAAATGACTTTGACTTTTTTCTTTTTTCTATGCCAAAATTACCATATTAATTTCAGCATATACATAGCTGCCAATGTGGTGTTCAATTCATTCTAGATAATTTAAATAGTAACTATTATTAACTATTTCTTTATTACTGTTGTGAAATATGGAATATTAATATTATTTATTTCTTGAATATATTCATTATCATTAGTTTCAATTTTAATTTCTTTTAAAGTAATGTTATTTGATTTTTGTTGTTGTTGTTGTTGTTGTTGTTGTTGTTGTTGTTGTTGTTGTTGTTGTTGTTGTTGTTGTTGTTGTTGTTGTATTGAAATATTATTTATTAAATTTTTAAATTCTTTAACAAAATCACAAACTAATTCGTTTTTATTGAATTCAAATATTAATGAATATAATTGTAATTTAAAAATATTATTTAATATTAAATTAAATATGAATTTTAATTGATTTAATTCATTCAATTTAATTTTATAATGTCTAATTGATGTTAATGGTGATGAAAATATATTATCAAATAAATATTGATTAATTGAAATAGGTTCTTGATGTAATTCATTACCGCTATAACTTGGTTTTGAAGAGTAAACAATGAAATCACTACCATATAAATATAAATATTTAATTGATTTATTATTTAATAAATTTGAAAATGTATTGATATTTAATAAACCACAACAATCAAATTCAATTCTTTCAATTGATGTATTTAATTCTGAAAATAATGGTTTAAATGAATTTGAAAATGATTCTATAGTTTCGTTTATTTTATTAGCAAAAATTTCATGATCAGCTCCCTTACAATCACGATAATATAAACCTTCATAATCAATTGGAGAATATTTTGAACTTACTGATGAGATATTTAAATTCTTTAAAGATTTACTTGTAATAAATGAATTGATCATTTGATTTAATTCTGTATTAATATTTTCAGAGTTACCCGATTCTGATTTACTATTATAAAATCTAATAAATCCCATATCCTCAGATAAGTTTGATAATATTTGAAAAGAGCTAATTGGTATTGTAATTGAATGTAAATTTTCAAATTGATTAACTTTGGCTAAATGGAGAGGTTCAACAAATTCATCATTATCAGGTTCAATTTGTACTTTAATTGATTCAACTTGTTGACCTGAATTATCTGGATCAAATAATGCTGAATAATTGACATGTGTAGGCATATCACTACAAGTATCAGATCCATCATAAAATATATTTCTACCTTTGAAAATTTTGAATATCTTTACTGTTTCTTCATCATTACCTACTTCTCCATCAAAACCTGCAATTGATAAATTATTTAAATATAATTCAGTACATTTCTTACCACCTTTATCAGTATCATGATCACCTTCCTCCTCTTCAGAGTTTGGGCTATAACCATTATCCAAACAAAAATCAATATTTAATTCTAATATTTTAAATAATTTTGATATGACTTCTGAATTTTCATTTGATACATATTCATGTATTCTAAATAAAGTTGTTTTATTATTATTACTATCATAATCAGCATCAACATTAACTACAATTCTATTATAAAGTAATTGATTATTTTCAAATTTATTTTTAATTTCTTTAAAATCATCAATTGTAATCTTATATAAAAATAAATTGATTTTAAAATAATCATTGATTATTGATTCTTTGATTTTTATAATTGAAAACTCTTTATTAAAACTAATTTTATTTTGTTGATAATTATAATCTTCATCTTTAAAAATTAAATTATTTTTATCATATTGATTTTGATTATTATAATTTTCAATAAATGATTTATTTTTATTATTATAATTAATTTTTAACCAATGTTCAAATAATTTATTATCAATAATATTATTTGATATTGTTAATGATATAAAATTATACCACTTTTTTGAAACTAATATATAATTTAATATTTCATTTCTATAAAAATAAAATTTATTAATTTTATATATATTAATAGTATTATTATTTAAATTATTATTTTTATTTTTATTTTTTTTGCTAGTTAATAAATAGTTGATTATAGATTTTAAAATTTCAAAATCAATAATATCTTGAAATATTTTATTGTTATTATTTGTTTTTATTTTTTTACTTGTTGACATTATTATTTGTTAACATGATATGTTAAGAGTGAGTTTGAATTTTTAAAGTGTTTGAAAAAAAAAAAAGTAAAAAAAAAAAGAAAAAAAAAAAAAAAGTTGTGATTAGAGATGCTGGAAATGAAAAAAAAATAAAAAAAAAAAAAAAAAAAAATTTGGCAAAAAAAAAAAAAAATTGTTTTTTTTTATTTTTTTTATTTTTTTTAAAAACAAGTTTAAACGATCCATCTTCTAATGGTAAAATGATGGGATCATTTAATTTTAATCTCTGAGTGCCGAAGAATTCCAATGGAGTATGAAGATGTTCAGTTGGTTCTATAGTTTTGTTTATAAATAAAAAAAGAGAGAATTTAATTAATTAATTAAAAATAATAATAATAATAATAATAGTTTACCTTGGTAAGCTTTACTCAAATCATGTAGTTTTTGTTTCTTTAGTGGTGACTTTCTTTTGAGGCTAGAGTTGGATTTTGAATCTTCATCTGACTCCGATTCTGATGGATCTGAATATTCTTCCTCATTGTCATTTGGGTTTGGTAATTGTGGTTGTGGTGGTGTTATTGTTGGTATTGTCTGTGCAGTAGATGCAGAAGGGACTTGAACGGTGATTGTGTGACTTTTTAAATCTGATGAAATTTTCTTTATCCTTTGGGTTAACGCAGTTTTGGTTCTTTTTTGTTGGAAATTAATATTTAAATTATTGAGAATATCGTCGGCAACCAAAGAAGGTTTTTTTAATAATTCGCTTTTAATATAATTATCTTCAGCTGGAGACCAATTTGAAGTTTTGGGCATTCTTTAAATATAAAAATAAAATTCTTTTTTTAAAAAAAAAAAAAAAAAAAAAAAAAAAAAATTAAAAAAAAAAGAAGTTTTGTCAAAATACTCTCCATTAGTTTTTTCAAAAAAAAAAAAATGCACATTTTTTTTAAAAAAAATTACAGTAACAATAAATTACTATAAGCTGCTCGTAATATTTTACGAGGGCAGCACCAAAAAAAAAGTCCAGTAACTTTTACACTAAAAAAAAAAGATTGATGGTATTAAAATTTATTCAGTCATAGACACCACATTATTTAATATTCAAAAACCAACTGATTTTCAAGATGTTTATTATTCACCAAAACACAAAAAACATGGCATCAAATTGGAAGTTGTATGCAACGTTTCAGATGGAAAAATCATTTGGGTATCAAATGGTGAAAAAAAAAAAAAAAAAAAAAAAAAAAAAAAAAAAAAAAAAAAAAAAAAAAAAAAAAAAAAAAAAATTAAGAAACTAATTTTTTTTTTTAATTTTAGAATTTTATGGTGGGTCTGAACACGATATTACTATTTCAAGACATTCAGGTTTGGTTGATGGTGAATTTAATTTAGAGGAAGATGAAAAAATTTTGGCTTTCTATTAATTAATAGAAACACTTTATCGATTATAAATAAAAATATTAAAATAACTAAAGATAAAAATGAAAATTTATAAAAAAAATTTAAATAATCATAAATAAAAGATAAAAATAAAAAGATATAAAAAAGATTTTTTTTTTTTTTTTTTTTTTTTTATAATTATTCTTGTCATCAGTATTGTTACTATAATTAATCCATGAGTTTTTTAATTATTGAATTTATATTTGAGAGATTATTATTTAAATGACTAAGAATTTTTTATTTTTTTTTTACTTACTATCATTATAATCAGTAGCAGTATAGTTTATTGGGTCATCTAGCATTGATTTTAATCTATTATTATCTAATTTTCCTTCAAAATTTTCAATTTCTTGAATTGTTGTCGGAACTGATTCTAAAGATACTTTTAATAATATTATTGAAGTTGAAACTTGTTCTTTTTCTTTTTCTTTTTCTGATTCAGTTAATATCTTTAATTTTATTATTAATTTACAAGTGGTAATTAATCTTTTTAATGTTGATCTTTCATTAACCTGATATATAGTTTTGAGGTTTTTAATTATTAGATCAATTGTTAATTTACTATTATTACAACTACTACTATTATTATTATTATTATTATCATTACCAATGTTATTTAAATAACATAATAATCCTTTAAAAATATTATCATTTTTTGGAATTTCATCTAACTCGATTGATTTCTCACCAAAATCAGTGTTATTTAATGATGTTTCTAATGATGTTGATGATGGTGAGTTTGATTTTTTTAATTCTAAATTCTTTGATTGTATTATTGCAGTTGATACATAAATTGGTGAAGAGTAATAATACCTTTGAATTTTGAAAAAGTTTCTATTAAATTTGAAATCATTTTTAATTATTTCAAATAATTTCTTTAAATAAATTAAAATTAAATCTTTACGCCAACTAGATTGATCAGACTCTTTACGCCAACAAGTTTCACCAAATTCTAAATATCTACAATTTCTATAAGCTTTTTCTTTTAAAATACTAATTTGATTTGAATCTATTAGTTTAGTTATTGACGATACTGAATCGTAACTAAATGAATATTGGTTATACATAAATGAGAATATCTTTTTATAAATTGCTTTATTTCTAAACAATTTCCAAAATAATATTTCAATTGGTTCTATATTATCTGTAATTGTTAATTTTATTGAATGAATTAGTATTTTCTTTTCGTTCATGTTCTTCTTCATATTCTCTTTTTCTTTTTTTTTACAATTTTAATCCTTTCAATTATTTCTTGTTTATTTAAGTGATTTATTTCTATACAATATGATTTTGCAATTTCTTTAATTGATTTTAAATTCTTTTTCTCTAATTCACAATTATTATCATTATCTTTATCATCTTATTAATTAAAGATGACAAAAATAATTTAAATATATAAATTATTTTTCATTGTTGTGGTGGTGGGGGAAATTAAAAAATAAAAAAAAAAAAATATAAAAAAATATAAAAAAAAATATAAAAAAAAAAATAAAAAAAAAAAAAAACAAATAAAAAACATTTTTATGGTGAAACGGATTTTATTTAGTTTTTTTTTTTTTTTTTTTTTTTTTCTATTTTATTTTTTTTTTTTACTATTTTATTAAATATTTATATTTAAAAAAAAAAAAAAAAAAAACATATAAAAAACATTTTGTAACACTTAAAAAAAAAAAAAAAAAAAAAAAAATTCAGCGACTCTATTATGGTTTTAAAAAAAAAATGGTAAGTCATAAATATTCACTTAAAATAAACAAAAGTTTTACAATCTTTATTATGATATACTAATATTAATTTTAGAAAAAAAAAAAAAAAAAAAAAAATTTTAGTTTAGATTAAAAAATTTTAAAAATAAAGGAATTAAATGTTATTGAAAATTAAATAAAATTAAATTTATTTATTTATTTATTTATTTATTTATTTGTTTATTTATTTTTTATTTATTTAATGGAATTCCGTTTATATATTTTTTTTTAATGAAATTTCATTAATTTTTTTTCAATGAAATTTCAAACAAAGAAATAAGCAAATATATATTATTTGTTTATTTCTTTGTTTGAAATTTCGTTGAACATTATTTTTAAACGAATTCAAATGACTACATAACCCCTGTAAGCGGTTAGTATCCCCTTGTAATCCTTACAACCAGTGTAGCCCACAAATCCGGCCATTCGTCTTACAGGCCTATTAGCCGCTTACAGGGGTTACGTAGTCATTTTGCTCGTTGGGGGTGTAATTAATATTTATTTATATTTTTATTATGGGCTAATTCTTTTTTTATTATTTAATGATAATTTTATATTAAAATATGATATATTATTAATTAATATTAATTTGTTAAAAATTTTATTATATTATAATCTCTTTATAAAAAGTGAGAAATTATGTGTCATAAAATATCTAATAAAATAATGAATTTTCTAAAATTTTTTTTTCCAGCGAATAATAAAAAAAAAAAAACTGTTTTTGTTAACAATGGGGTGAAGATGATTTATTGTAATTTTTTAATAATTTTAGTTCTGTTTTTTTTTTAATGGAGATATGAGAGAGATTATTATGATATTTTGAATGATTGGATCATAGTAATAAAACAATATTTTTAATTTTTTTCTTTTTTTTTTTTCTTTTCATTCTTTTTTTTTTTCTTTTCATTCTTTTTTTTTAGTACTTAATCTTTTTTTTTTTCATCTTTCAAAATAAAAAAAAAATATTTATATAAATTTTAACTTTAAATTAAAATAAATAAATTTTAGAATGGCTGAAGAATATCATCAATTGAAAATTACAATATTTACTGATAAAGGGAGATCAACAATAAGTGGTTTTGGTAAGTTAATTAGAATTATTAATTTATAAATATTTAATTTTAGTTTATATATTAAAAAATGTAACATTTAATTTCATTCTTCTGGCTTTTTTAAAAATATAGAGTATCCTCAACCTATATTACCTTATCCTGCACCATATACTTTTAGATTTTTTCATTACGATATTGAAGGCCCAAATTTAACCAACAAAGAATTTAAAGTAAAAACAGGTAAAATTGAATACAAAGGAGAAGAATTTGATATTCCTCCATCATCTAAGGGCTCATGGAGAAGAGAAGATAACCTATTCGATTTAATCTCTGTTACAATATATCCAAGTAGACAACCAAAAAAAGTTTTTCATTATTAGATCTTAAAAACAGATCTGAAACAATGAAAACAAAAATAAAAAATTTTAAAATTTTTTCATAATTGAATTGATATAAAAAAAAAATTATGATTAAAAAAAAAATATGTGTGGAAAAAAAAAAAAATTAAAAATAAAAAATATATTTGTTTATGGTGTTATGTTTTTTGGTAAGGTTTAAAGTGATCAAAAAATTATCATTCAAACTTGTATACCAGTGTTCGACCTTTTTCCACATTTGGAAAAAAAGGGTGTCTTTTTTAATTTCCCTTCCATTCCATGTTTTTGTTTGATTGAGTTGTGATTCCACCATTATTGGAAGTTGTTGCAGCTTCATGTGTTGATCTAACTTCGGTGGTAGAGTGCTCGATTGCTTTTCCAACTAGGTCATCTGTTGATTTTCTTTTGGTTATTTCGATATCCCTTTGCAATTTATTTTTACTTGAGAGTTTGGTGGCCTCTATTCTAGAAGTAGGCTCAGTATTGTAATAAGCCTTTATAATAGCAGAATGATTATCTGCTTTATAATGATTACTGATGTGCTGTTGACACTGGTTTTGATTAATCATATGAGAGACACCATCTTCATCTTTGTTAAGCCTAACCTTCTCTATAATCTTCACTAAGTCTTTTGGGTACCAATTTTTTCTTTTTATCTTTATCAATATAAAACACTTCTTTAATAGTTGCCGTACCATATTCTACATTCTCAACAACATACTGTTTATCCAAAATGTTTTTCCAATAGCTTATATTTTGTCCACTCAATTTGGTATTATGAAATTTATAATCTATTTTAAATTTTACATCTTCGTCATATTTTTCCAAGAGTTTTTTTAATTTATTTTTATTATTTTTTCAATTTCTGTTGCAGAAAGTTGATTATTTAATTTATTGTCTTTACTGAAGACCATTTTTTGGAACGAAAACTTTAAAAAAATAAAAAAATAAAAAAAAAAATACTTTTTTTTTTTAATTTTTTTTTTTATATTTTTTTTTTTATATTTTTTTTTTTTAAATTTTTTTTTTTAATTTTTTTTTTTTATTTTATTTTTTTAAAGTTTCGAACAATTATATATAAAAAAAAAGTAAAAGATATCCCTTCGGTTAATTAAATAATAATAATAATAATAATAATAATAATAATAATAATAATAATAATAATAATAATAATAATAATAATAATACTTATTTCGAAATGTTTAAACAATCATACAGTTTAAAATTAAATAAATTGTTTTAAACCACCACTTTTTTTGAACACATGAAAATAAATAAGATATAAAAATAATAAGATAAAAAAAGATTTTTTTTTTTTTTTTTTTTTATTTTATAATTATTCTTGTCGTCAGTATTGTTACTATAATTAATCCCATGAGTTTTTTTTATTATTATTTTTAATTCTTTTATATTTGAGATGATTATTATTAATTAAATGACTTTGAGTTTTTTTTTTTATTTTTCTATGCCCAAAATTACCATATTAATTTCAGCAGCCATATTAATTTCAGCCTAAAATAGTTGGTCTGTGCATGCCAAAATTAATATGGCTGCTGAAATTAATATGGTAATTCTAGCAGACATAAGTCCCATGCCAAAATTACCATATTAATTTCAGCAGCCATATTAATTTTGGCATGGGACACACACTACTACTATGATTCAACCAAATCAATATTCAACATTTAAATTAGAATTAATAGTATTAAAACAAGAATTTTCATTAATGTTCATTAAATTTAGAACGTAGTTTGAAATCATAGAATCATGACCCAACCACTGACTAGTAGTTTAAATCCATTCTCAAGTAATCATTCCAAATTATCACCACCAGCACCAAATGCAACATCAACTACAACATCAAATCAGCAGCATCTCAATCGAAACAATTGCAGCTCATGAATCAATTCTTACTCTTCAAATCTAGCCAGTAAATGGTATCTCTGAAAATGAGACAAAATCTCAACAAGCCACCCCAGAGAATTAGATTAGAGCTCTGAAGTTGATTGATGCAACCCATTGTTATCACAGGTGGTAAATCTGTAACAATATTTTCAACCATATGGTTAATATGAATAAATTTTATTATCTATAATTAAAGGTTGTTGATTTAATCTATCGTTATTATTAATTTTATCTATTGATAAATCTAGTAGTATATCTCTTATCTCGTCTAATCTTTTTTTTGCAGTTTTTTGTGAAATTTTAAAAATAAATGATAAATTATCCATAGTAGGATAATTTTTTATAAAATAAAAAAATAATAATTTGAAATTTTTATTTTATTTTATTTTTCTTCGTTTATTGATCCATATATTTTAATAAAGGAAATTTTATCTACCCAAAATAAGGAGCGAAATTCCCTTTAATATATTCTCTAAGGAATTATATGTTTCCATTCTTTAATAATAATTCATTAAAATTAAAAAAAAAAAAAAAATTTAAAAAAAATAAAAAAAAAAAAAGACTTTTAAAATTGAATATGAAAATGGTGATAATTATGCCATTATTGAATTTGTACTCTATGATAAATTTAATGGTCAAGAAATTTTAAACAAATGGGAATTTTTTTTTTTTTTTTTTTTTTTTTTTTTTTTTTTTTTTATTTTTCTTTAATTTTACTGGCAATTAATATCTATCACACCACCAAAAAAAATACCCCATAATTTACATTCCTTTTAAAAAATTATGTAAAATGTATGTAAATTCATATTATTTTTTGAGTAGTTTTTTAATTTTTTAAGTTGTCGTGGAATTTTTTTATTTTATTTTTTTTTGTTTTTTTATTTTGTTTTTTTTTTTTTTATTTATTTTTTTTAATTTTTTATTTTCATTAATCCAAAAGGCTTTAAGTATCGATTTCTCTTTTATTTATTCTATTATATTATGTTCTAATTTTTGTTGTAGACTTGTTCCGCAACTACAACATTAACTGTGTCACACCCAAACAAATAAAATTAAAAAAAAGATAAAAATAATAATAATGTCAACAAAAAAAAAAATTAAAACAGATAATAATAATAAAATATTTCAAGATTTTATTGATTTTGAAATTTTAAGATCTTTAATCAATTATTTATTAATCAACAAAACAAATAATAATAATAATAATAATAATAAATATAAAATTAGTAAATTTTATTTACATAGAAATGAAATATTGAATTATATATTAGTTTCAAAAAAGTGGTATAATTTTATATCATTAACAATATCAAATAATATTATTAATAATAAATCATTTGAACATTGGTTAAAAATTAATAATAATAATAATAATAAATCATTTACTAAAAATTATAATAATCAAAATCGATATGATAAAAATAATTTAATTTTTAATAACAAATATAGTAAAAATAAAATTGGTTTTAATAAAGAATTTTCAATTATAAAAATCAAAGAATCAATAATCAAAGATTATTTTAAATTCAATTTATTTTTAAGTAATATTACAATTGATGATTTTAAAGAAATTAAAAATAAATTTGAAAATAATCAATTAGTTTATAATAGAATTGTTGTTGATATTAAAACTGGCTATTATGGTGAAGGGAATCAAGATGAAATTTTATTTAAAATACATGAATATGTATCAAATGAAAATTCAGAAATCATATCAAATTTATTTAAAATATTAGAATTAAATCATGATTTTATGATAATCGATGACTTTCATCCAAAATCTAAAGAAGAGGATGAAGAGGATGAGGAGGATGATGAAAATGATAAAGGTAGTAAGAAATGTACTGAAATATATTTAAATAATTTATTGGTTTCCGGTTATGATCTAACTATGGATGAGGATGAAGATAGAGAATCATTAAAGATATTCAAAATATTTAAAAGTAAAAATATATTTTATGATGGGTCTGGTATTGCTAGTGATATTCCAACACATGTCAATTATTCAGCATTGTTTGATCCTGATAATTCAGGTCAACAAGTTGAATCGATTAAAGTAAAAAATGAACTTGAAGATCCTGATTTTGTAGAACCACTCCATTTAATCAAAGTTAATCAATTTAAAAATTTACATTCAATTACAATACCAATTAATTCATTTCAAATATTATCAAACTTATCCGAAGAAATGGGATATTTTAGTATCGATTGTTTTAAATCTGGTTTTGGTCTTTCAGATAATATGAAATCAGAATTAAATCAAATGATCAATTCATTCATTACAAGTAAATCTTTAAAAAATTTAAAAATAACATCTATTAGTACAAAAGAAGATCCAATTGATTATGATGCTTATTATGATGAAGGTGATCTTCAAACTTTTATGAATCAAATAAATGAACCTAAAGAATCATTTTCAAATTGTTTCAAACCATTATTTTCAGAATTAAATACATCAATTGAAAGAATTGAATTTGATTGTTGCGGTTTATTAAATATCAATACATTTTCAAATTTATTAAATAATAAATCAATTAAATATTTATATTTATATGATAGTGATTTCTTTTTTTCTTCATTAAAAACAAGTGATGGTGGTAGTGATGATTGTGGTATTGATGATGATGGTGGTAGTGATGATTGTGGTATTGATGATGATGGTGGTAGTGATGATTGTGATGCATATCAAAAAATTATTTCCATTAATCAATATCTATTTGAAAATATATTTTCATCACCATTAACATCAATTAGACATTACAGAATTAAATTCAAAGAATTAGATGAATTAAAATTCATATTTAATTTAATATTAAATAATATTTTTAAATTACAATTATATTCATTAATATTTGAATTCAATGAAAACGAATTAGTTTATGAATTTGTTAAAGAATTTAAAAATTTAATAAATAATATTTCAATACAAGAACAACAACAACAACAACAAAAATCAAACAACATAAATTTAAAAGAAATTAAAATTATAATAAATGATGACTGTTTAGAAGAATTAAATAATCCATATTTCAAAACAACAATAAAGAATAGCCCATATTAACCATCAGTAATATTAAAAAAAAAAAAAAAAAAAAAAAAAAAAAAAAAAGTTAAACTTGTTTTCAAACATACTCTTTAATATTAACAAATAATGTCAACAAATAAATTAAAAAACAGATAATAATAATACAATATTTTAAAATTTAATTTTTTTTTTTTTTTTTTTATATAAATAAATAATTTACCTTTTGATTTGGAAATATAATTTATTTTATTTTGTTTGTTGTAGGGAATTTTCCATAAAATTTCACTACAGTAGCGTAGTGAATTTTATTATTTAATTTCACTACAGTAGCGTAGTGAAAAAAAAAAATCACTGACCTTAAATTTTTTTTTTTTTCAAAAAACAAATAAAGTTTATTAAATTGAAATTTTATTTTTTGTTTTAATTATTATTTTATTTATTTTTATTATAATTATTGTTAATTTTTTTTTTTTTTTTTTTTTTTTTTTTTTTTTTTTTTCAATTTTTTTTTTTTAAATTTTTTTCAATTTTTATTTGTTTATTAAATTGTAATTTTATTTTTTGTTTTAATTATTATTTTATTTATTATTATTGTTAATTTTTTTTTTTTTTCAATTTTTTTTTTTTTAATTTATTTTTATTAATTTATTTTTATTAACTCCCTGAGTTGTTCAATTGCTTGATTTACCATATCACTGTAAACACTGCACACAATTGAATTTTTTCTAGCTTTGTTACCTCTGGTGCATTTGATGTTTTTGCATTTTCCTTTGTATACAAAAAAGTCCAAATATAATTCGTTTTCTATTACAGTTTTTACACAATGTTGGTGAAATTGTTTTGATTTTAATTCTAATGCTTCTAACATCATATTTGGATTTTTAACGATTAAAGCATCACCACTATTTACATATAGTACTTTGGCTGCTTTTTCGAGGAATTTAGTCAAATTTTCCTCTGAATCTAACTATTCTTCATTGCCATATTCAATGGCTAAATTTCTTAAGAGTTTTATCGAATCTATTAATTCTTCGATCATTCTTTTTTTTTGAAATTTTTTTTTATTTTGTTTTTTCAATTTTTTTTTTTTATTTTGTTTTTTCAATTTTTTTTAAGTTTTATTTTTTTTTATTTTTTTTTATTTTTTTTAACAAATGTAATTTTTTTTTATTTTTTTCAATTTTTTTTTTTTTTTAATTTTTAATTTTTTTTTTTTTTTTTAATTTTTTGTGTTGATTTGTGTTTTTTTTGTTTTTTTGATTTGGCCACTTGTTTTTATTTTCTAATTTCCCCATACCCCCTTCTATTAATTGCAACCAAATCAAGTTCTAATTTTTGTGTCCTTGTTAACTTTGTTTTTGCAACTTTTTTTGAAGGTATCACATTAACGATTTTTCCTATTGATGGTGATTTGGAAGGTGATTTAAATGGTGATTTAAAAGGTGAATTGGAAGGTGATTTAAATGGTGAATTGGAAGGTGAAATGGATGGTGATTTGGAAGGTGATTTAAATGGTGATTTGGAAGGTGATTTTAATGGTGATTTAAATGGTGAATTGGAAGGTGAAATGGATGGTGATTTGAGAGGTGATTTGGATGGTTTAGAATGTGATTTTAAAGGAGGTTTATTAACAATTGGTAGGACGGGAGGACGGCCTCTGAACAGTTGTTACTATACCACTATACCATTACCAGATTGTGGTATAGTATACGATGGTATTATTTGCACTTGAGGTAACTATTTCTTTTAATCTTTTAAATTCATATCCTTTCTCAAACAATTCATTAAATTTGGCGCTGTTAGATTATTATTTAAAAATGGGAGTATTTCTTCTTGTTCCATTTCATTATTGAGTTTGTGTTGAAATGGATTATCGTTAATGATAGGTGGAATATTTGATGGATTGTTAATAGCATCTTCCAAAACCCTAAATGGATCATTTTGTGTTACCAATTGATGCAAGTTGAAATTGGATAAATCCTTACCAAGATTTTTAATAAACTGAACCAAAAATTCAATAACTTTCCCATCATTATTTAAATAAAGACCAGAAGTAAAAGAATCAATATCTTTTTGTATGTTTGGCGATGTTCTAAAAATATCAACTGTTGATTGTTTATAAAGAACCAACTTGTTACCTCCTACAAAACCAGAGTATAAACCTTTTTTTTGAAGGCTATTGATTCCATCTTCCAAAAATTCAAGTTTATAAAGTTGTTTAGTGTCTTCCTGTATTACCTTATGAATTTTACACAAAATCAATATTTTCTATTAGAATTAAATATAAAATTTGTTAATTATTACTGTTTCATATATTATTAATCTTTATGTTTTAATTACTTACATTATTTTTTTTAATTTCTAGAAAGAGTACAGTATCACCAACTTTCAATCCCTTTGGTGGTTTTGAATTCCATTGATTTTGGTAACTTGTGAGATTTTCAAGAATAATAGCTGTTCTTTCTTCTTTTGAAACATCTGAAACACCAATTGATTGAGAGTCTTGTTCTGATTGAACATTAATAAACAAAGGAACAATACCAACAGCTTGAGATGGTGTCATTTTAATTGTTCTTGTTTTTGTATTATTGTAATCATACAAAGCTTGTTTTAATAGTTCAGAAAGAGACCTAGAAGTACCATCAAGAAAACTAAAATTTATTTATAAATGATTAATTAATAAACATCACAGCAAAGAAAAAACCACCTTTAAATTCGCTTTAAATTAAATTTAAATTTGCTTTAAAGTCCTGAATTAAAGCAATTTTAAAGGTAATTTTTAAGGTTACTTTAAAATCACCTTAAAAATTACCTTTAAAATTACCTTTAAAATTACCTTTTTAATGGCTTTAAAAGCGAGGTCCTGAGTTCGAATCCGTTATTTAACGGATAAATTTTTTAAAATTTTTTTTTTAATTTTTCAAAAATTACCCAAAAGGGATTCGATCCCCCGACCCTCTATCAAAGGGTAGTCTCATCAACCATTACACCATTTGATTGCTTTGATGAAAAATTTAAAAATGATAGAATATTTTATCCCCATTTTTTTGTGCTAAAATTAGATCTTTTTTATTAAAAATCTTAAATTTATGTTTAAAGGAAATTTAAATTCACTTTAAATCTACTTTTAATCTACTTTAAATCCTATTTAAAATTAATTTAAAATAAATTTTAAAGGTATTTTTAAATATCTTAAAAATTATCTTAAAAATTACCTTAAAAATCACCTTTAAAATCACCTTTAAAATCACCTTTAAAATTGCTTAAAAATTTATTTTAAAGCAAATTTTAAAGGCATTTTTAAATATCTTAAAAATTACCTTAAAAATTACCTTAAAAATGAATTTTTTAAACGCGGCTTTAAATTCAATTTAAATCCAATTTAAATCAACTTTTCTTTAAATTTGCTTTAAAGGTGCATTTTTCTTTGCTGTGATATCGATAATTTATATTGTTCACAATATCATACTCTTGTTGTTTTAATTTTGAGATCCTCTCCTTGATAGTTCGATTCAATCTTTCTACCATACCTTGAGTTGTTGGTGTACGAGGAGCTCCATGTGCTGACTTGGAGCCTGGAAAAAGTTTTAGGAATTCTTTTTGGACTTTGTTTTTAAATTCACGTCCATTATCGCAGTGCCATACTTTCACAGGTTTGCCAAAGTACGTGAGAGCCAAAAAATTGTATATGGGAACTGTTCTCTTTGTTGTCAAACATCTAAAAAATAAATGATAATTAAAATAAAAAAAGAAAACTAATAAATTAATAAATAAAAAATAAATACCTTCCAGTAGCAAATTTTGTAAAAGAATCTATGCATAGAATAATGTAAACAACATCGGTGTCGTACGGTTGTACAGAGTCATATTGGATAAGATCATCTAGTTTAGTTAGTATCTTTTCATTATCATCATCGTATGTAACTTTTTCTTTATGTTCACCTTTAATTGATGTTAAATCATAAACCAATCTTGAGTATTCCTCGGTATCTACAATTGGAGCAAAATCCTTTGTTATACCTATTAATTTATTTAAATTATTAAAAGAGTTTTAATATAAAAGTTACAAAACATCATATAAAAATGATTGATACCAAACCTTTTATTCTATTTCGTTGGCAAATGTCACACGTATCTACTGCATCAGATACAAAAGAATACAATCCCATATTATAATATTTAGTCTTGTAGTTCCCATAGGTTGCATCTCTTCCTATATGACCTTTATGCATTTCTTCCCAGAGTGATACCATCACAGCGAAGAAAAAACCACCTTTAAATTCGCTTTAAATTAAATTTAAATTTGCTTTAAAGTCCTGAATTAAAGCAATTTTAAAGGTAATTTTAAAGGTAATTTTTAAGGTTACTTTAAAATCACCTTATTTAATATTTATTTATAGGCTTATCATTTAAGCTGAAGGGTTATTTTAATGGCTTTAAAAGCGAGGTCCTGAGTTCGAAGCCGTTATTTAACGGATAAATTTTTTAAAATTTTTTTTTAATTTTTCAAAAATTACCAAAAGGGATTCGATCCCCCGACCCTCTATCAAAGGGTAGTCTCATCAACCATTACACCATTTGATTGCTTTGATGAAAAATTTAAAAATGATAGAATATTTTATCCCCATTTTTTTGTTCTAAAATTAGATCTTTTTTATTAAAAACCTTAAATTTATGTTTAAAGGAAATTTAAATTCACTTTAAATCTACTTTAAATCTACTTTAAATCCTATTTAAAATTAATTTAAAATAAATTTTAAAGGTATTTTTAAATATCTTAAAAATTATCTTAAAAATTACCTTAAAAATCACCTTTAAAATCACCTTTAAAATCACCTTTAAAATTGCTTAAAAATTTATTTTAAAGCAAATTTTAAAGGCATTTTTAAATATCTTAAAAATTACCTTAAAAATTACCTTAAAAATGAATTTTTTAAACGCGGCTTTAAATTCAATTTAAATCCAATTTAAATCAACTTTTCTTTAAATTTGCTTTAAAGGTGCATTTTTCTTTGCTGTGATTCTATAATCATTAATTACTTCTAAACACACTTCTTTTGATATATTTCTATCTCCGCCACAATTCATGACTTTTTTTTCAATTCTAAATAATTTTTCTTTTCTGTTTCTGTTTTTTATTGGTCAGAATTTAAAAAATGATTGTGTTATTGTAAGGAAAAATATTTACTCATCATGTAAAAATTTATAATTTTTATGTTTAGTATTTTCAAAATTATTATCTTCAATAAATTTTAAATAATTTATAATTTCATTTATTTTATCTTGTTTCATTTTGGGAAAATGAAAATAAAAAAAAAAAAAAAAAAAAAAAAAAAAAGTTTTGTTGGGGAAAAAAAAAAAAAGTTTTGGCGCAAAAAAAAAAAAAAAAATTAAATAAAAAAAAAAAAAAATTAAATAAAAAAAAAAAAAAATAAAAAAACTTATATAGAACTAATAATCAAATAAAAGATAATAATTTAATAAACTTTATTTGTTTTTTGAAAAAAAAAAAATTTAGGGTCAGTGATTTTTTTTTTTCACTACGCTACTGTAGTGAAATTAAATAATAAAATTCACTACGCTACTGTAGTGAAATTTTATTGAAAATTCCCTACAACATTGTTCGATGAAAATGAGAAGATTTTTTTTATCCCAGTTGTAGTGAAAAAATTAAATAATATTTTTAAATTACAATTATATTCATTAAAATTTGAAAAAAAATAATAAAAAAAAAAAAAAATTTTTGGCTTTTAAGATTTATGGAGAATTATCCATCAAAAAAAAAAAAAAAAAAAAAAGGTTAAAAAAAAAAAAAAGGTTAAAAAAAAAAAAAAAATTAAACTTTTTTTTAAAAACTTATTCTTAAAACAAATAAAAATGTTAACAAATAAAAAAATTAAAACAGATAATAGTAATAAAATATTTTCAAATACTAATGATAATGAAATTTTAAGATCTTTAATCGATTATTTATTAATCAGCAAAAACAATAAAACAAATAATAATAATAATGCAAATCAATATAAAATTAAAAAAATTTTAATAAATAGAAATGAAATATTCAATTATATATTAGTTTCAAAAAAGTGGTATAATTTTATATCATTAACAATATCAAATAATATTATTGATAATAAATCATTTGAACATTGGTTAGAAATTAATTATACAAAAAAATCATATACTAAAAATAATAATAATCAAATTCAATATGATAAAAAGAAAATTAATTTTAATAAAAAGTTTTCAATTATAAAAATCCAAGAATCAATAATCAATGATTATTTTAAATTCAATTTATTTTTAGATAATTTTACAATTAATTATTTTAAAGAAATTAAAGATAAATATGAAAATAATCAATTAGATTATAAAAGAATAGTTGTTAATCTTAAAACTAATTCTGGTGGTAATAAAAAAATTTTATTAAATATAAATGAATATGTATCAAATGAAAATTCAGAAATCATACCAAATCTATTTAAAATATTAGAATTAAATTCTGATTTTAAGTTGGACAAGTGCTATATTCCAATATCTGAAGGTACTGAAATATATTTAAATAATTTATCGATTTCTGGTTATGAGGGTATAACATCGAAGATATTCCAAATTTTCAAAAGTAAAAAGATAATTTATGATGGGTCTTGTTGTCCAACAAATGTCAATTATTCAAAGATATTTGATCCAGATAATTCAGGCCAACAAGTTGAATCGATTAAAGTTAAAAATGAAAGTGGTAATAAACAGTTTGTTGAACCACATCATTTAATTAAAGTTTACCAATTTGAAAATTTACATTCAATCACAATACCAATGGATTCATTTCAAATATTATCAGGCTTTTCTGAAAAAATGGGATTCAATAAATTTGATATGAATAATAAATATCCAGGTAATTCGAAAAATATGGAATCAGAATTAAATCAAATGATCAATTCATTCATTACAAGTGAATCTTTAAAGAATTTAAAAATATCATCAGTATGTTCACAATACGTTATTTTTAAAATGAATATTGATAAAATAAATCAAATTAAAGAATCAATTTCAAAATCATTTAAACCATTATTTTCAGAATTAAATACATCAATTGAAAGAATTGAATTAGATTGTGGTGGTATATTAAATATCAATACATTTTCAAATTTATTAAATAATAAATCAATTAAATATTTATATTTATATGATAGTGATTTTATTGTTTATTCATTTAAACAAACTGGTGGTGGAAGTTATTGTAGTATTAATCAATTTCTATTTGAAAATATATTTTCATCACCACAAACATCAATTAAACATTATGGATTTTGCTTCAAAAAATCAAATGAACTCGAATTAATATTTAATTTAATATTAAATAATATTTTTAAATTACAACTATATTCATTAATATTTGTATTAAATAAAAACGAATTAATTGAGAAATTTGTTAAAGAATATGGAAAATTTATAAAAAAAATTTCAACACTAATACAAAAACCACAACAAGAACAACAAGAAAAACAAGAACAAGAACAACAACCACAGGAAATACAAAATTTAAATTTAAAAGAAATTAAAATTAAAATTAAAATTAAAATAAAATTATTTTAAAATTAAATATAATCAATATTTTCAAGAATTAAAAAATTTAAAAAATCCATATTTCACAACAGTAATAGAGAAAACGGTTAATATTAATGGTTAAAAAAATATAAAAATTATAACACTCAATCAAATACTAAAACAAAAAACTTTTCAATTAAAAATCAAAACAATCTTGATGCTGAATCAATTTTTAAACCAATTAAACATAAAATTCATTCAACAGGTAAACCAACTACCCATGCCGTACCATCAACCACAACTGCTCCATCAACTACTGGTGCTGAATCATCAGCCCCTACTGGTTCATCAACTACTCTTGCTGTATTACCATCACCACTACTGTACCATCAACCACAACTGCTCCATCAACTACTGTTTCACAAACTACTCATGCTGTATTACCATCACCACTACTGGTTCATCAACCACCCATGCTACACCATCCACCACTAGTGACTAACCAACTACTCGTGCTGCACCATAATATATATAATAATAAATAAATAAATAAATAAATAAATAAAAAGAATAAATAAATAAAAAAAAGATAAAAATTAAAATTGAATACCATCTTTCAATATTTTTTTTTTTATTGGTATCATTCGTTTTAATATGGTATCATTCGTTTTATTGGTGTAAGACTAGAGAAATTATTAGGTGTAGTTGGTGAAAATTCAACATTCCCAATTGAAAGTATGGCAATATCAAGAAATAATCATTATTTAGGTAGTATTTCTCATGATTTTAGTTAAAAGTTGGAATATTGCTTGTTTCTATGAAGAGGATGAAAGTGAAGATGCTGATTCTGCAAATGCAAATGCAATTGAAATTGAAAATGATGATGATGATGATAGTGGTAGTGAAATGGGTGATGATGACCATGATGATGATCATCATCATGGCGAAGAACAAGACAAAGAAGAAGAGGAATCTTCACCCGATGAAGATATTAAACTTAAAAAACCTCAACAAAATCCAATTAAAGCTCAACAAATTGAAAAACAAAAACAAAAACAAAATCAAAAAGAAGTTTCTTTAAAAATAAAAAAAAATAAAAAAAATGAAAAAAAAAAAAAAAAAAAAAAGAAAGGAGTGGAGTTAATCAATTACATGTTCATATGTTAATCACAACATTTGTTTTTTTTTTTTTATTTTATTTTATTAAATTTAAAATAAAAATAAAATAATCAAAAAAGAACTTTACATTTTAACATCAAAAAAGTTAAAATAGAATATAAGTAAGGGGTTAAATAAAAAAGGAAAAAAAAAAAAAAGATCACTTTTATCCCATTTTTGGTATTTTAAAAAATTATTTCAGATATGGTAATTTTTATTACTTTTAATTTTTTTTTTATTATTTTTTATTTTTTTTTTGGGAAATCGGATTTAATTAAAATGGAAATTTTCCTTTTTTAATTAATAGAAATTGAAATAATATTTAGTATAAATAGTAAAAAAAAAAAAAATTAAAAAATCATTTTTAACAAAGAAATAACAAATAAAAAATAAATATAACTTTAAGCAAATACATATAGTTTTTCCAATGTAATCTTTTTTAAATTAAAAAAAAAAAAAAAAAATTTAATAAATCTAACATATCAATCTAATCAATATTAAAAGTTTAATACTATTAAAAAGTTTAGATATAGGTTTTTTATGGTTGCTTAATTGTAACAAAAAAAAAAAATAAAAATAAAAAAAAAAAAAAAAAAAAAGAATTTTTTTATAAATTTAAATGGTAAATAATAATAACTATAATAATAATTATAATAATAATAATAAAAATAATATTATTAATTAAA
The DNA here is from genome assembly GCF_000004695.1 of Dictyostelium discoideum AX4. Classification (NCBI taxonomy): domain Eukaryota; phylum Evosea; class Eumycetozoa; order Dictyosteliales; family Dictyosteliaceae; genus Dictyostelium; species Dictyostelium discoideum. Next base: position 320,829 of record NC_007088.5, read on the forward strand.
AAAAAAAGTAGTAATAAACTAATGGTAATTTTTTAATGGTTGCGAAAACCCTTTTTAAAATATTAAACTAAGAAACATTTAAATAACTATTAAAGTAAAAAAAGTTTAGATTGAAGTTTTATTACTGGATTTCTAAAAGAAAAATTAAAAAAAAGGGAGTTTCTTTAATAAAAATGTAGATGATTATGTAAGCGATACCTCTCCGATGATAATATATCGTTGAGATACCACCCTCAAATGATAAGACCGTTGAGATCTCTCAAATGATAAGATATCGTTGTTTGGTTCACCATATGATATTACAGATTAAAGTAAATCAAAGGGCGGGGCCATTGTTTGGGTTGGTAATATAAAATGAATCAATTCTGATCAAATTTTAGAGAACTAAAATTTTGAAAGTATTTGACCATATATTTAAAAATATTACCACAATGCAAGCAATTTTAGAAATCCAGATAAAACTTCAAAAAAAATCTTACTGGAAACCAATTACACCCGTTTTGCTAGGCTAAAAATGAATGGTTTGGAAAACTCATCAGGGGAAAAAAGAAATTAATAAATTTAATTATAAAATAATAAAATTACGCAATTTATAATTTTTTTATTGATTTTATCAGATATTTCTTATTTTTTAATAGTTTTTGTCATATTTTTTTTACATAAACATACACCAACTCATATACACATAAAAAGATGAATATAGAATAACAATAATACAATAAATAAAATAAAATAAAATAAAATAATATAATATAATATAATATAATATGTGTAATAGTAATAATAATAATAATAATTTTTTAAGCCCAATCCATTGGTATTACAGAAAACTTTATTTGAGAAATCTATAATATTTTCACTCTTTAAAATGTTACCTGTATCATCTAAACCATACTCTTTCAAAAAGTTATCAATTGGAATTTGTTTTGAAAATTTCTCAACATTCCAATCACATTGCCCTTTAATTGTAAATCCAAATCCTTTTACAACATCATCTAAATCTAAACCTTCTTCACCCTTAATTTTACCTCTAGTTTTCTTCCAATAAACATATTCTGTAAATCCAACAGGTCCTGCAAAAACATTACCAAAATAAATAAAATCTCTCTAAAAAATAAATTAAAATTAGTAAAAAAAAACCAAAAAAAACAAAATAAATTATTATTTTTTACTTACTGGTTTACCAAGTACAGGTATAATTGGTGTTAATAAATCAGCCAATTTATCAATATTTGCCATTTTAACAGCAGATCTATTAATAAAGATTGAACCTTTAATTGATTCATAAGGATTTGATTTGTTTCTTGCAACATAGAATCTCTTTGAATCTAAAGTATCCAATGCATTTTTATGTTGATCTAATTCCCCTAATAACTCTTCTGAACAATGACCTCTTATTGGTTTATCTGTTATTGAACCTTACCAACAAATTTAACAAGGGTATGATCAACTGAAAATCCTTCCCATGGATTATAACATTCACTATTACAATTTATCCATTCAAATATTTGTTTTGATGGAAAACCAAGATCCTCATCCTCTAATATATGTTCAGTTTGTCTATAAAATTCTGGTAAATCTTTCTCTGCAAATGCAAGTCCTTTTGTACTTTGAAATCTATCAACTTTAATTAAATCATTTCTACCATCTTGTTCTTTACCTAATCCTTGACCTTCAATATGCCCATGTTTTGCCTTTTTTTAAAAAAAAAATAAATAAATAAATATTAAATTATTTTAATTTTTTTTTGATAAGTGATACATACCAAAAAATTTGCACCAAAACTTAATTTAGGTGTATCTTCTTCTTCTTTATCATCATCTTCTTCATATACGAAACTATCTTCGAAATCTTGATCATCGTTTTCACTTCTATTTGATGATAACATTCAAATTGGACACCCAACAATGGGTGATAGATTTTAAAAAAGAATAAAATTAATTTGGTTGAATTAATTGTTAAATATATATATATATATTTTTTTTTTTTTTTTTTTAAAAAATGTGAATTTGAATGTTTGAATTAATAAATTAAAATGAAAAAAAAAAAAAAAAAAAAAAATATTGATAAAAACATTCAAATTGGACACCCAAAAAAATTTTCATTTTATTTTTCATTTTTTTTTTTTTTTTTTTTACAAACAATAATTTAAATTTATTAATTCTTAATATGAATTAAGTATAGATAAATAGAGCACTCAAAAATACACAAAATGATATAAAAATTAAAAAAAATGAATGTAATCATTCTGTTTTTTGAATTTTTTATTTTACTTTTTAAATCAAAATAAATTTTAAAGGCATTTTTAAATATCTTAAAAATATCTTAAAAATCACCTTTAAAATTATTTACCATTCATTCGTTTTTATCAATAAAAAATAAAATTAGAAAAAAAAAAGAAAATTGTGATTTTTTTTTTTTTTTTATTTTTTTATTTTTTTTTTTTATTTTATTTTTTTTTTTTTTTTGGTTGTCCAATTTGAATGCTGTTATCAACCAAAAAAAAAATATAACAACTTAAACAAAAAATAATGTCAAAAAATAAAAAAACTAAAACAGATAATAAAATATTTCAAGATGTTATTGATTTTGAAATTTTAAGACCTATAATCAATTATTTATTAATCAGCAAAAATAAAAATAATAATAATAATAATAATAATAATACTAATAGTAATCAATATAAAATTAATAAATTTTATTTAAATAGAAATGAAATATTAAATTATATATTAGTTTCAAAAAAGTGGTATAATTTTATATCATTAACAATATCAAATAATATAATTAATAATAAATCATTTGAAAATTGGTTAGAAATTAATAATAATAATAATAATAATAATAAATCATTTATTGAAAATTATAATAATCAAAATCAATATGATAAAAATAATTTAATTTTTAATATTAAAAATGAAAAACCAAATTATTATAATCAAAAACGAAATAATACAGTTTTTAATAACAAAGAAGATAAACAAAATAAAATTAGTTTTAATAAAGAGTTTTCAATTATAAAAATCAAAGAATCAATAATCGATGATTATTTTAAATTCAATTTATTTTTAGATGATATTACAATTGATGATTTTAAAGAAATTAAAAATAAATTTGAAAATAACCAATTACTATATAATAGAATTGTAGTTAATCTTAAAACTAGTGGTAATAATACTTTATTTGAAATAAATGAATATGTATCAAATGAAAATTCAGAAATCGTATCAAATTTATTTAAAATATTAGAATTAAATTTTGATTTTTGGTTGGAGGATGGTTATAGTGCAAAATATGAAGAGTTGGAGGAGGAGGATGATCATGGTGGTAAGAAATGTACTGAATTATTTTTAATAAATAATTTATCAATTTCTGGTTTTAATATTAGTATAGGTAATGATGAAACATTAAAGATATTCAAAAATTTCAAAAGTAAACATATAATATATGATGGGTCAGATGATGTTGATAATTATCAAGCGCATGCCAATTATTCAGTATTATTCGATCCAGATAATTCAGGTCAACAAGTTGAATCAATTAAAGTACAAAGTAAACATGGTAATAAAGAGTCTGTTGAACCACTCCATTTGATCAACGTTAATCAATTTGAAAATTTACATTCAATTACAATACCAATAAATTCAATTCTATTATTATCAGAGATATCTAAAGAAATGGGCTTTTATGGATTCTATGATGGAAATGCATATTCAAGTTTTACTGGAGATGTCAAATCAGAATTAATCGAAATGGTCTTTTCAATCGCTACAAGTGAATCTTTAAAGAATTTAAATATAACATCAATCAATTTTGAACAATATCCAATTAATTTCCAAGATTACGCTCACTATTATTTATCTCTTCCTGGTGGTGGTGGTCTTGAATTTTTTGCAAACAAAATAAATGAAATTATAGAACAATTTTCAAATTCATTTCAACCATTATTTTCAGAATTAAATACATCAATTGAAAGAATTGAATTTGATTGTTGTGGTTTATTAAATATCAATACATTTTCAAATTTATTAAATAATAAATCAATTAAATATTTATATTTATATAATAGTGATTTCATTGTTTATTCATTAAAACAAAATGATAGTGGTAGTGGTAGTATGAAGCAAATGCATAAAGAACCTATTTCAATTAATCAATATTTATTTGAAAATATATTTTCATCACCATTAACATCAATTAGACATTATAAAATTAATTTCAAAGAATCAAAACAAATCAAACCAGTATTTAATTTAATATTAAATAATATTTTTAAATTACAATTATATTCATTAATATTTGTATTAAATAAAAGTAAATTAATTGGTGAATTTGTTAAAGAATTTAAAAATTTAATAAATAATATTTCAATACAACTACAACATCAACAAGAACAACAACAACAACAAGAACAACAAAAACAAAAATTAAATAATATAAATTTAAAAGAATTTAAAATTAAAATTGAAATTGAAAATAAAATTAAAATTAAAATCAAAGATAAAAATGAAATTAAAATTAATGAAAGGTATATTCAAGAATTAAATAATATTGATAATCCATATTTCACAACAGTAATAAAGAAGATAGTTAGAAATGAAACCCCAAAAAAAAATTATCGAAAATAAATCAGGTTCTTCTCATTAATTGTATGGGATTTTATTATTATAATAATAATTTTTTTTTTATTTCTATAATTCATTTTTAAGTATCAAGGTTGGTTATATTATTTTATTTATATATTTATTTTAATTTCAAAGGATGGAAAGAAATGTGGAGGTGAATCTATTTCTACTTATTTGATAAATAGTGTGTAGTCCTGTATTTGACGTTTTACCACCACCATCACAACTACTTGATTTATTTCCAGTAGTTGATTGATGGTACAGCATGAATAGTTGGCAGACTTCCATGGAAGTTGATGAATGAATTTTAAATTTAAATGGTTTAAAAATTTAAATGTTGTTTATTGGTGTGCACACAGGGTCATAGGTTCCCCGTCATTTTTTGAAAATGGGCATATCCCCTTAAAATAAAAAACTATATGCTAAAATTTATCTCTTTTTATGTCCAATCATTTCATTACAGTTAGTGGTGGTGGTGGTGGTGGAACTATTACCAATACTATCTACTATTTCCTTTACTTTATTGTTGTTGTGTGATATATTGTTGATTATTTATTTTTTTGCTGCATATTTTGTTTATTTATTTATTTTTTTTTTTTATTTTTTTATTTTATTTTTTAATCTCGAACGAAAAATTTTCAAAAAAAAAAAATTAACCTCTTTTGACATTATTATTTGTTTAAATTAACTCACTCTTTATAATTTAAACAAATAATAATGTCAACAAATAAAAAAATTAACCAGCAAAAATAATAATAATAATAATAATAATAATAATAACTATAATAATAATAGTAATAATAATAATAATTATACTTCTAATAATATAAAATTAGTAAATAATATTAATCAATATAAAATTAGTAAATTTTATTTGAATAGAAATGAAATATTTAATTATATATTAGTTTCAAAAAAGTGATAATTTTATATCATTAACAATATCAAATAACATTATTAATAATAAATCAACAAACCCGCTTGCATAAAATTTAATAAAAATAAAATATAAAAAAAAAATAAAATAAAAATTTCTAAAAGTTTGGCAAACAAAAAAAAAATAAGTTTTTTATTCAAAACATACTCTTTATAATTTTTAAAACAAATAATAATGTCAACAAATAAAAAAATTAAAACAGATAATAATAATAATAATAAAATATTTCAAGAAATTATTGATTTTGGAATTTTAAAATCTTTAATCGATTATTTATTAATCAACAATAATAATAATAATAATAATAATAATAATAATAATAATAATAATAATAATAATAATAATAATAATAACAATAATAATCACAATACTAGTAATCAATATAAAATTAATAAATTTTATTTAAATAGAAATGAAATATTAAATTATATATTAGTTCAAAAAAGTGGTATAATTTTATATCATTAACAATATCAAATAATATTATTGATAATAAATTATTTGAACATTGGTTAAACATTAATAATATTAGTAATAAATCATTTATTGAAAATTATAATAATCGAAATCAATATGATAAAAATAATTTAATTTCTAAAAACAAAGAAGATAATCATAATAAAATTAGTTTTAATAAAGAGTTTTCAATTATAAAAATCAAAGAATCAATAATCAATGATTATTTTAAATTCAATTTATTTTTATATAAGATTACAATTGATAATTTTAAAGATATTAAAAATAAATTTGAAAATAATCAATTACTTTATAATAGAATTGTTGTTAATGTTGATACTGGTTATGATGAAGAGAATCTAGATGAAATTTTATTTAGGATACATGTGTATCAAATGAAAATTCAGAAATCATATCAAATTGATTTAAAATATTAGAAAAAAATTATGATTTTATGGTAATCGATGGTTATAATACAAACTCTGAAGAGGAGGAGGAGGATAAAAGTAATAAGAAATGTACTGAAATATATTTTAATAATTTATCAATTGTAGGTTTTGATACAAATATAGGTGAGGATAGAGAAGCAGTAAAGATATTCAAAATATTCAAAAGTATAAATATATTTTATGATGGGACCTTTCTTAATGCTATTCCAACACATGTCAATTATTCAGCATTATTTGATCCAGATAATTCAGGTCAACAAGTTAAATCAATTATAGTACAAATTGGACGTGAAGAATATTCTGATTTTGTTGAACCACGTCATTTAATCAAAGTTAATCAATTTGAAAATTTACATTCAATTACATTTTCAATCAATTCATTTCAAATATTATCCAATCTATCGAAAGAAATGGGATATTTTAGTTTCAAATGTATAAAATCTGATTTTGGTAATTCAGATAATATCAAATCAGAATTAAATCAAATGGTAAATTCAATCATTACAAGTAAATATTTAAAGAATTTAAAAATAACATCCATTAATACAGAAAAACATCCAATTGATTATGATACTTATTATGATTATGGTGAACCTCAAGCTTTTGTTAATAAAATAAATGAAACTGCAGAATCATTTTCAAATTCATTTAAACCATTATTTTCAGAATTAAATACATCAATCGAAAGAATTGAATTTGATTGTATGGATCAATACATTTCAAAATTATTAAATAATAAATCAATTAAATATTTATATGATAGTGATTTCATTGTTTACTCATTAAAACCAAGTGGTGGTGCTGGTGGTGCTGATGGTAGTCAAGTACATAAAGAACCTATTTCAATTAATCTATATCTATTTGATAACATATTTCCATCACCATTTACATCAATTAGACATTAAAGAATTAAATTCAAAGAATCAAAACAATTAAAATTCATATTTAATTTAATATTAAATAATATTTTTAAATTACCATTATATTCATTAATATTTGAAGAATTAATTAATATTAATAGTCTATATTTCAAAATAGTAATAAAGAATAACTATAAATATGAACGTGACATTTTTCAAAAACTCTTCATCAGTCCAAAAGCCCCAAAAAAAAATAAAAATAAAAATTGAATAAACACACTGCAAAAATTAATAATATTTTAATTTTTTATTATTTTTTTTTCAAATAGTTTTTAGCTTTTTCTTTATTTATCATTTTTTTAATTTCTTTTAAATTTATTTTTTATGTAATTTTAAAAACATTCAAACCAAATATCAATATTACACTTTTCAAATAAGCTTAAAAAATAATAAAATAATAAATAAAAAGTGTGGAATTTTAAAGATTTTTTGACTTAACCGATTTATTAATAAATTTTTTTTAAAGTTCAATTTTTGGTTCCCAACCTAACATGGTAACATCACAATTTTTCACCTTTGGATGAGTGAGTTGTTGTTTATATTTTGGAGTTCTGTAAACAAAAGTTTCAAATGGGAAATTTGTTAAAGGAGTATCAAAAAGGTATAAATTAACTGATTGTGGTATTTCACTTTTTTCTTGATTAAATCCATCTAATAAAAACCAATTGGAAACACAATTTGGTATTGAACCTTTTAATAATGGTTTTTTAATTGCACCAACGAGCAGATATGTAATTGATTCTGGTAGCATACCTTTTGTTAGTTGAATATTGAATCCATCAAGTAATAGTAAAAATTGAACCGATGTTGGAATTGAACCTATTTCAATTGTTTTAACACTTGGTGCAATCGCTACACGAATAGTACCTTTTGGAATGACAGAATCATTTTTATAAAAAAAATATTCATATCCTAAAACTGTATATAATAATTTAATATTAATAAAATAATTTAAATAAACAAAACCACAATTATTATTATTGTAGTTTTATTTTTTCAAAATATTTACCAGTAACTCTTTTTGGATCCTTTACATTTGTAATAGAGGGGGAATCTCTAATTTCAAATATTTCTTTAATTGAATTTTTAACTTGTTCACTATTTACAATATTTACATTTTTATATTGATTCATTAATTCTTTGATTTTATTAACATTTTGATTATCTTTTATTAATAGTTGTGATTGGTGACAATGTTTTAACATTTCAATATGTTGATAACTATTATTATTATTGTTTTTATTATTATTAATGATTTCATCAATATTTATTTGATTTATTGTATTTTTATATTTATTTGTAATTAAATTAATAATATTTAAATTATCATGTATAGTGGTTGAAATATTTGTATTGGTATCTTTATTTTCATCATAGATTGTTACTAATTGTTTGATTTTATCAATTTCAATGATTTGTAATAATTTGGAGAGTTCTTTAAATTCTTCTGTGATTGTATTTACATTTTCAGTGTGTTTATCTTCTAATGATTTAAATAAATTATTTGATTCTTTCAATAGCTCATTATTGATACCGATTTGGTTATTTAAATTTTGAAGGTGATTATTTTTGAATTCTTCAAAGATTGCTTTTGAATTCTCTACATCTATATGATCAAATTTATGACCAATATGACCTGAAACAATACAATCATTACATACTACTGTCTGTTATAATTGTAATAATATGAATGAAAATAATTAGTAAGAATTACTTTTTTTTTATTTATTAAAATGTAGAATAATAACTACCTTACAGGTTGAACAAATCAATTTAATATCATACTCTTTATGTATTGAACATTTGTTATCATATTTATTTATATTATCCATTGTAAAAATTTTGAAATGATTTAAAAAAAATAAATTTTGGTGTTAAGATTCAAAAAAAAAAAAATAAAAAAAAAATAAAAAAAAATAAAATAAAATAAAAAAAATAAAAATTAAAAAAAGAAAATCTTATTATTATTATAGCAATGAATTAAAAATTTTTTATTTATTTATTTATTTGTTTATTTGTTGTTTATGTAATCCGAAGTGATTTGAGGTTGTGATGGTGATTGTGTTGTTGGATATGTTTGTTGTTGTTGTTCTTGTGGTGATTTTTGAGTTTGTTCTACTGGTTATTGTGTTTGTATTTGGTGAATATTGTTGATGTATTATTAAAAGATTGAAAATCTTGATTTTTCCAATCACTGATGCTGAATTAACACTACCAAATCTAATACAATGTCGTTGTATTTGATTTTTGAAAATTTGCTAAAATATTTCACCACTAGTTGTGGCACTATCGGTATCAACACCCCTCTGCTATGTCGTCAGGGAAAAGGAATTGAACTTTTAATGGTACCTTTTTACCAAGTGCTTCGATCTCTGTATCTACACAGGTGTTAATGAATGTGGACCCAATTGAGTGAGTGCATCCAACCTATAGAGACAATACTAGCGAAACCATCATCATCATCTCTACTTTATTTAAAAGAGTGTAAATAGTTTGAAACATACTTTGAAAGTCTTGATATCGGGTGCAAATGAACCACAACACCACAACAAAGTGATAACAATTCCCAACCTCTAAAGCTTTATTCTCTCTCTCTTTTACCTGGATGACCTGTCAATTGTTTAATGATTTGACAATAGATTTCATCACGTAACTCTGGATGATTTAAACATTGACGAACATAAATGTACAAATTTGATTATGTGGTTTCTTTCTTTCTTTCTTTCTTTCTTTCTTTCTTTCTTTCTTTCTCCCATATATTATAAATTTGCAACAATTGATGCATTTAAATTATTATTATTATTTATATTATCATTATTTGATGAAAATACTTTATTAACGACAACTGGTGATGTTGAAGGAAAATAAATAAATGATGGGTTACAAAAAATTTTCAGTGTGAGATTTGAAAAAAAAAAATTAAAAAAAAAAAAATAAAAAAAATAAAAAAAAAA